>NC_073692.1:72502033-72573675 GCF_029784155.1 Uranotaenia lowii | reverse complement strand
GAAATAGATTTTATCACGATTACTTTCACGAGAACTGTAAATGAGTGTTAACTTTGACTGCCAAAAGTACCGTGTAGAGTGTTCATAACAGCTTCAAGCCTTCAATCTCCGCATTCTTACAATGTATTTTTAAATAAAAAGTATATAAATCGAATTAAATATTTTTGTTTTGATTAAGCTCGTTAAGTCTTCAAGGAACATGTTTGATAGAAATTCAAATTTGTAGAATTTACTAATTTACCAGTGCGCAAGTTTTTCATCCTCAGCTATTCAACCAGTTGGGATGAAATTGGGCAAGGTTATATCAGCTCTCAGAAAAATTTTAGCCCTCAAATTTAGATTTATGGCCACATCGGGTTTCTTGGATCATCTTAGGGAGGATTTTTTTTTATCAAATTTTTTTTTTTTTTTTGAATAATCAAAGACGCTGTGATATTGCTTGCTAAACCTATACTTACTGAATAATCTCTTCAGCTTTGAAAACACGAGCTTCGAAGCTAAATTCGAAGTATTGATTTTCTCCAAATTATCACCAATAACTTTATACGCTGCAGCGGCATAAAAACCATAAACCAAACACCAGTTATCAATGAAAAACATTCTTACCATTCCCTTTGAATCTTCTTTCCCCGTTCTCGTTCACCACAGGAATCACCGCAGGATGGTGGCGGCGGCGGAGGAGGAGGAGGAAGTGGCACCGGAAATGGCGGCGGCAACGAAGCCGTCGCCCTCAAGAAGGCCCTGGAGTGGGAACTGTCGCTCGATTCCAGAGATTTACGGTCCCATGGTTGGTATCATGGGCCGATTCCTCGGCAGCGGGCCGAGGAAATTGTAACGCGGGAGGGCGACTTCCTGGTGCGAGATTGCGTCTCCCAGCCGGGGAACTACGTGCTAACCTGCCGGACCAAGGGACAAACGTTGCACTTTGTCATCAATAAGGTAGGTGTGGGCGGGTGGTTGGCTGGGAAGTGGGACACGGACGGGTGTTTGTTTGGTTAAAAGGCTAGTTTTTCGGCTTGCCAGCAAATTGCGAAGAATTATAAGTGCCAGACGCTTAACGTTTGTTTGGTCTTTTATTCTGAAACGTGACATTTTCCATTATAAATTAAATTTGTGAAGGTTTTTTTTTTTTAAATTTTCAATTGTTTTTAACGTTTTACAAATTAATCATAAAATGTCGATTCGGTTATGGTTTTAAATGAAAACAATTTGAACATTTTGTGCTTTGTTCATTTTTATAAAACGTCCTAAAGTAACTGTCAATATTTTCTTGCATATCTTTAAGACCCACAGAAAGACGATGATGCAGTTCAACAATTGCTTTTATCTTAATACTTTTTGCATCCATCATCTTCCTAAAAAGCACATGTCTCAAGAAAAAACTTGCATGTCGAGTGCACTTGCTTTGACACTGTGTGGAAGTACCTATACCTATGCTCAGTGAAAAAGGGTGGAAAAAGATATGGAAAGCAAAATGGCACCTTTTTCGTTTGGACTTACAGAGCGATTTACTTGAAGTAAAACATACATCCCGACAGACGGAGAACTATTAGTGGGGAGTAGAGAACAGAACTAGGAAGGCACCTACCTAGTTGACTTCCGCCTGTAGCTTGAAGCTTTAAAAAAACGCTGCTCTTTGCCACTAGGAAGTGGCACTAAAGCACTTTACCCCTCTCACCCATTTCCTCTATCCAGAGTTGATTCTTCACACTCGGTTTGGAAAGGACAAACAACTTAACTTGAGTAAAGTACAATAAACACCATCATCTTGAAGATGTTGGAATGGATGTTCTTTTCTTTGATGAAACGGAAAAGTTTTGTCGGTTGGCCACATGGTGAGCAAATACTTACTTTACTAGTCCTAGTCGGACTCGGAAGCATGGCTTCCGGCAACTAATTCCGTCTGTCGAAGGTGAGATGTTTGCGTTCGGGGAGTTTATGAATATATTTTTGGGGGTGTCGGTTCTGGCCATTAAGATTTTGGCATTTCGAAGAACATTTTGGAACATTTTAAAAGGGGTTAATAGAGTGGTCTGGATTAGCACTAGTGCCGAATTTAGCCCGGAAGAGCCTGTCGGAAGTTTTGTATCCCTTCATTAAAAATTGAGGTGAACAAAGCGTTAAGGCGCCCACACAATAGCACGTCGGACGTCGCGTCGCGTCAGCTGTCAACGCTGTCATTGAATTCTAAAACGCTGACGCGACGCACTGGGAATTTTTTGCAGCACAATACAGCGTCCACTGACAAGGCTTTCCAGAATTTTTGAGACAAAACTCGGGGTGCCTAACATTACAAAACACAGAAAAATTACGATAATTTTATTTTTGAGTATATTTGTATCAAACTTTGACAAAAAGGCTTAAAAAAGGATTATTAAAAACCCTGCTGACGTGCTGGAATTTTGATTTATTTCAAAACAAAAACGTCGACGCTCGAGAACGCTGCTGTTTAGAACAAGTCTAGCGTTTAAGTACAATTCTGTCACTGACGCGACGCACCATTGTGGTGGCTCAAACGGAAAACGGTATCTCCAAAATGAAATGTCAACGCGACGCTGACGCGACGCGACGTCCGACGGGCTATTGTGCGGGCGCCTTTAGTCGAAATTTTGGATAGCTTTTCATCATGAGATTCTTAAAAGAATTACAAATTAAAAATCGAAATGCGACACACATATTCATAGTGACGGGTTCTTTAAATAATTTTTTTGCTCTAAAATGCATGAAAAAAAATTAAAAAAATATTGTTCTGTAAGTATTTTTTGATTATTCATTATTCAGTATTTTTTGCACATTAAAAGCCTTTCGTTTTAAATTGACATATTTTTTTCAAAAAGGTCAAAATGGTAAACACTATTTGTATAACTTAGCGTAAGTAACAGAATAGAGAACTTACTTGTATCAATGGTTAAAATCTTTGATTTTTTTTTCAAAAGTTTTTAAGGTTTAGCTTATTTGATTTGAGCATGGAAAAGGTTTTTTAAGAGAGAGCCTTCAATTTCTTGAAAAAAAAAATCTTCCGAGCTCTTGAGCAAATTTAAAGATTTTGAAGAAGACCTTCGATAAAAAATAATAAAATTGACAAAAGGTAAATTATTAAGTTGAGGTTGAAAATATGTGGTTCATTTATAATTCTTGCATACTTGATCCAAAGTTAAGACTTTTGTTTGTAATATATCTACTGTTGAACAATACAATAAGAAAATAGGCAATTTTCTGTGATTTTTTTGTGAGAAGATGAAATGTCTCGTTAAAAAAAAATTTCATAAAAAATCAGCTTTGTTATGAATACTATGAAGGATTTTTTTTTAAATTAAATCAGGGTTTTTCATAAACAAAACTTGCAATTAAAACTCAAATTCATATTCACACTTGTGAATCATTGCTGAAATGTTGACAAACTGACTTTTGATTAATTTTTTTTATCTTGATTGTAAAACTCATGTACAAAATGAATTTTGACTATTATTCCTGAATCAGAATAATGTACCTAAATTCTAAATTTGAGTTTTTAGTCTGTTTCCGAATTTGAATACGATTTCTGAAATATTCAAAAAAAACGAACTATAGGAATCTTAATTTCAGATATGAGCCAGGAAGTTAAATTTGTTTCAGAGAACTCAATTATGAATCTATTTCAATGTGATGTTTTGGGTTCTAATTTAAATTCATTGTTTTAATTTTTTAGTATTAATCCGACTTGTGAATCTTTTTTGGGGGTAGATTTTTCGGGTATCAGTTAACTTATATAGCAAAAACGACTATTTAAGATCCAACGTTTCGATCCTTATAGAATCATCATCAGGGACTGTAATTTTATTATATGTTAACACATACACATGTTTTAGAAAAATTGTGTTAATATATAATAAAATTATAGTCCCTGATGATGATCCTATATTAAGGTTGCCAGATTGCCCAGTTTTATTCCGGGTTTGTCCGGATATTCAATATAAAATTTGGAAAAGTCCAGTACAGCCCGGTTGCCCGGATTTCATTGGAAAAGCCCGGATTTTGCCCGGGTTTATTCTCATTTTTATTCTCAAATCCAACTTTTAAAAACAAATTGTGTTATAATTTTTTTTAATTAGGCGTCCAAAACGAAAAGTTTCATAAAAATAATCACGAAAGGTTTTTTGAAAGCCTGAAATACGAATTAAAGTCTGTTGACAAATTTTAGTGAAATAATTTTTTTTCGGTTTTTTTGTTTCTATGAGTAATTTACAGGTTTTGACCAAATTTGCCCGGATTTTGCCAGGATTATTTTAAATAGCCCGGTTTGTCCGGCCCGGATATATGCTTAAAAAATTCTGGCAACCTTATCCTATAAGGATCGAAACGTTGGATTTTAAATAAATAGTCGTTTTTGCTATTTAAGTTGACTGATAGCCGAAAAATTTACCCTCAAAAAACTTATTTAACAGTCGAAAATCGATACCGACTTGTGAATCTGAATCAGTTTCATAACATTTTATGAGTTTCGAATAATGAATTTCATTCTTTGTTTTGAATTCTGATTTGCCATTTTGTCATGTTTGAATTCTGCGTAAGAACTAAATTTAAGAGCATTGAATCCGGATATGGAACAAAAACTCAGAATGGTTCTTTTTTAAATATACTCGTAGAATTATTACCCAAATATTGAAAATGCGTATGAGCTTCCAACAGCACGAATTAAAATTCAAATGAAATGCTAATCCGAATTCAAACCAAGATTTCAGAACAGAAACATATAAAAATAATTTCCCATGTCAACATTTGTTAGATGCTCGGGTCTTATTTTCCCGATTAATCATCAAGTTATGATAAACTTGTATGGAACCTCCTTTCCCCATTTACATCTCCCCGCTGAAAGAAAGCCTTAATTTATCCTACAATCATTTCTCATATTCAAATACCCTCCCATGCCCAAATTCGGTTCCATTTTCTCGGTAAGTTCTCGAGTTATGTATAAAAATTGTATTGAAGCCCTCCCCCCCCCCCCCCCCCCTTTCCATCCCCCCGCTGGAAGAAGGAAGGTGTCTCAAATAACCTTAGAAATATTATTCGTATTGAAATACCCCCTTATTTACATGCCAAATTTGTTTCCATTTGCTTGATTAGCTCTCGAGTTATGTAAAAAATTGTAAGAAAGCCCCCCTTCCCCCTCCCTATCTTCCCACCGGAGACAGGGAGGGGTACCAAACCATCATAGAAATATTTCTCGTACCGAAATACACTCCCATGCCAAATTTGGTTACAGTTGCATGATCAGTTCTCGAGTTATGAAGACTTATTAGGGGGAAGGTTTCCTAAATGGGCCTATCGGGTTAAATGATCCTACGGCCGTTTGACGAAATGGCTGGCAAGACAACATATCTAATCAATGCATTTTGAGGGTAATACGCTTCGAACAAAAGGCAAGAAAGAATTTTTTGAATAAACCTACTCAAAAAAAAATCAAAAATTCATACAAGGTTTTGATACCTTTTGATGTAATATTTTGACTTTTAAAAATTATACGTAAAGAAGCTCATAACAAAAAGTTGGGTGGTTTTTGTTTCTTATTCAAATGAACCTTAAAAGAAAAACAAATTTAAGCTTTTATGATGGTTTGATAATGATTGGAAAGTGCAATAAGAGAGTGTTTTTGTATGCCCCCATCATGTTTGTAAAATGCCGCTATCTTTAAATAACAGGTTAAATAGAATAAATACACGATTTTTATCATTAAAACATCGAATTCAAGCTCTAATCAACACCTTTAGAAAGAATTGAAGATCTCAAAACAGATTTGAAAAGGTTTTTCTTATGGCCTCCATAATATGGCAACCCTAACTTTTGATTCATTCTATAAAATAATTAAAGAAATAGGTTTTTATAAAACTTCTGCTTTGTCGTATGAGAGTTATCAGTTTCTAGCATTTCCAATGAAATTATACGGAAATATTGTCAAAAAACAGAAATTTTGCCTTTAATAAAAATAGGCGCATTTAGCCCGCACGGTTTGAGGTTCGGCAATTTTGACAACAGTTAAAATAAAATCATTTTCTCCAAAACTGAAGGAGATATCTACAAAAAAAAATTACTCCAATGTATAGAAAACAGATGTCTGCTCATGTGTATAGTTTTTTTTGTACACATATTCGATGTAATATTTGATTAAATCAGTATTCTGCTTAATAGGCGCATATAGCCCGCTTCTTACCTATTTTTATATGAGGGACCCCCTCCCCCCGTACAGGAATAGGAAGGGTCCCAAAATATTATAGAAACCTTCCCCGGCCTCCAATACCTCCATCTGCCACGTTTCACGCTATTCGGATCAGTAGTCTTCGAGTCTATAAGGAACAGACAGACAGACAGACAGACAGAAATTCATTTTTATATATATAGATAGATACAGTTGCATTCAAAAAAGAAAGAAATCGAGTGAAGCTTCCCACTTCCAACCAACTTCCAAATTTGACAAGCTGCCATTTCTTTCTCGGTTGATATTTTTTCATGAATGAAATTTTTATCTATTTACAAAATTCTTTGTGATAAATTTTGCTTTTGTGAAAGAAAAAACCAAGAATACATGGATAACGATGTTTCCCATAGTAACATTCGTCTAAAAAAGAATAAAATCGTCTGCTTGGCGATAATGAAACTAATTTCTACCCGACAACATTTTTGATCGCGTTCATCGATTTTGACGTAACTCAGCCAGGTACTAGATCAAACATTTTTACATCTTTGGATCATTTCAAGATTTTTCAATGAAAATTGCCAAACATAAAGCAAATTTAGTGAAGCAATTCCAAATTTCCTTTTTTTACGGGAATAGAAGTATCTATTTTTCTAGCCATTGTAAAGACGTCGAATTTTGTAGAGCGTTAGTTGGATAGTATAGCTAAATTGTGTGAAAATTTCATGAAAAATATCAACCGCGAAAGAAATGGCTTGTCAAAGTTGGAAGTTGGTGCACAGCTTCACTCGATTTCATTCTTTTTTGAACGCAACTGTAGATGGACGCTATAGAGGGTCAACTGACAATAAAAATCTGGAAGATAGGCATGGTTGTTTTATTTTTCAGTTTTTGAATTTATACAGAGTTAAAACTCTGCAATTTTTTTCCTAGTAATTTTTGATAATTTAGGTAACTGTTTGACATTATTTTTATTTTTGTCATTTCAGTAAGTTGATTGAAAACATTGATAAATTTTTTTTTGCTCAAAACGCATCGACCAGAATTCAAATTGCTTTATAAAAAAGCGTTTTTTTCTTCAAGTGCACTCAAACAGAAAAATTTGAAATTTTTAAAAGTCTGAATTGAGGATAACCGGGCATAACTTTGTTAAGCTTGAATTTATCTGATCGTTCCACGTTAAAGTTTCGAGTTAAAGCAAGACAGGGCTAAAGGATTCCTCATAAACATGCTCCGAGCCTAGAAGCTCCCAAATATTTCCTTCCGGCCCATCTGTTACACCTAATACTGACTGTTTTCCATTTTTTGCTTCTGCCTTGCAGCTGCTGATTCAACCTGAAACCGTATACGAAAGAGTACAATACCAGTTCGAGGACGACGCGTACGACACAGTTCCTGATTTGATTACCTTCTACGTCGGCTCAGGTGAGGACTACTTTTTTGGTGTTATTCCGAGAATAAGACAAGCGATATGCTGTTGATTATTTGATTGAATCAATATAAGATGGTTTAACGTACCCGGATAAATAGTGAAGGTTTTTTCTTTACATCTTTTAGGACAAGCAATTTCGGCGGCTTCAGGGGCACGGATTCAGTTCCCTTGCAATCGAATCTATCCCCTCTCGTTTTATGCCTCCAAGTATGGACAGTACCAGCAGGGAATGCGGGGACCAAATTCCCCTTCTCCAGTACCATCGTCACCTGGTTTTAGGTGAGATTCTGTACAAGGCTTGTAGAAATCAGAGTTATTAAGGTCGTTTTCTGTTTTTGTAGGTACAATCCCTACACCCAGCAAACGAACACATATCGCAGTCCGATGTCTTCGCCACCGAGAACTAAACGTGAAACGCCACCTCGGTTGCCGTCGAAGAAACAACGTTCGCAATCTCTGACGCCGCTGCATGGCGCACAAAATACGCAGCAAAGGTATTGTAGTGCCGATGGGGTCATTCAAAGCAACGGATCGTCTCCGCCGGATAGTAAAACGCTTCCTAAACCAACAAGACTGGCTGGATCGACAGAAAAGTGCAACAGTGCCGATGGGGTGATACATCAGGACTCCTCGGCTCGATCGACTCCAACGGTAGATGAAAAATGTTCAAGCGCCGATGGTGTAGTCAAGACACAGAACTTGAACCGATCGATTTCCCAGTCGCTTCCACGATCGAACAGCTTGAGATCTTCGCACGGTATCATGGGCTCGAGAGCTTCCAGCATCAACAAGGAACCTAGCGAACACTCGTTGAGTCCTTGCATGGAGCAGAAACACTTTGCAGAAGATGATGAAGAAACGGAGCAAGTTCCTAGTCCGCCTCCTAAACCGATACGTGGAGTCAATAGAAACGACTCCATGAAAGAATCGGATCGAAATGGGGCGATTCATCGAATGGGTTCCTATCATCCCAGTGGCTCGGACTCTGGAAACGGTTCCGGTGACTCGGCTCAGAGCTCCGCTACTGGTGAAGACATTGCCCCGCAGCATCGGGGTGGCGTAATACTTAAAAATCCACGTTTCATCCCAAACTCCATGTCCTCGGTCACCTTGCGATCGTACGTGGATTTTGACCCTTTGGCAGCCGAAGAAGCACTACTATCGATGCCTATTCCAACGTACGAGCAGGTCTCGCGATACGATTTGGAAAACTTCAACACGCTGATGCTTCCATTCTGTGATTACAAGCCACTGGACAGTGGAACGCTGAATACGTTCCGCATGATGTTGGCTGAAACAGGGGCACGAGTAATTGCCTCGCATCTTACACGGGTCGATATCAGTTTGATATTAGGTATTTTATTAAAATGATTCATCTTGAAATATCTTTACTTATATTCGTTCTTCTCTCATCAGACCATTTTACACACACCGACCAGGAGTCTGGTGAAAAGAAAGATAATCTCCTGAACTGCTCAGGGCTGGAATTGATCACCCTGGATCATGGTCGCCAGTTTCGGCTAGATCTAATTGAGCGAACCGAGTGTATGAAACTGCTGGTGGCCGTTACCATTCTCACCTGCCAGGACGATCTGGAACGGGCCGAAACCTTGAACAAGTGGATTCAGATCGCGGTTGAAACGAAAACTGCCCTAGGAAATCTCTTCGGATTTTGTGCCATAATGTTGGGCCTATCGATGCCTCAGGTAAGATTAAGGAAAAGATTTGTTCCGGTTTTCTTGGTTTAAACTTAAAAGCAATCGTTCCCCAACAGATACAAAAACTGGAAACCACGTGGCACACATTGCGCCAAAAGTACACCGACAGTGCATTTAATTTCGAAGCTAAACTACGACCTACGCTCAACAGCATGAACGATTGCTCAAATCCACAGGCACCGAACACGACGATACCGCACGTACTGCCATACATTTTGATTAAGGATCGTTCCATCAACGACATTCTGGGTAAATTCAAAATTCTTTGATTGGTACCTCAAGAGTTCTAATAAGATTGCACTTTTTAGGTGACCCAACGCAGCCACCGCCTTCGAATTGTACCCTGGTGGCGAGCTGTGTGACCCCCTGGGAAAATATTACCCAGGATTTTGGGTTCTCCATCTTGTTTGCTCACCTGGATGCGGCGCGGAGTTTTATAAAAAATTTACCCCTTTATCGGAAGAATGCAAACATTGTGATGCAGGATACCAGCCGGCTGGATGCGCTGCTCGAGGATGCGTTCAGGTGAGTGGTTTATAATACGTTTAAAAGAAAAATTTCAATGAAGAGCAGTTTTGTTTCACTCTGTACCTTCTCGAAAAATATCAACACTGTCTTTTGTGAACACCTTTTGAATACATGGACGGAGATTGATGATAAATTCGAATTATGAAGTCTGCCGACATACATTTATGGGGGCGATAGTGACAAAAAAACACTAAAATCCATGTGAGATACCCCAAAAAAAACGATTCGACATAATTGCACATGGTAAAATGGTTTTGAGGAGATCAAGATCAAGGATCAAGGATTAGACGTTGAGTTAAAGTTTGAATAAAAGCAAAGAAAATTGATTCCAAGAAGGCAAAGCAGGAAGACCTGCGCACACTCGGAGTATTCGGGCGACGAGTGTTGAGAACCATCATTGGCGGCGTGCAGGAGAACGGAGTGTGGAGACAAAGGATGAACCACGAGCTCGGCGAACCCAGTATCCAGAAGGTGGTGAAGGTTGGACAAATACGCTAGGCAGGGCATGTTGCGAGAATGTCGCACGACTGGGCTGCAATGCAGGTGTCCGCTACGAATCCGATAGGAACGAGACGAGCGGCCAATGTGGGATGCCCGAGAAATTGAAGTACGGTTTTCCCGGATCGAGTGAATTTCAGGAATTATGTTCATCAAGTTATGTCGTGGGACGGAAGACTTAAAAAAAAACAAATAAGGCAAAAAAGGTTAGAGGCTTAATAACGCTCAAACCGTGCCATTGATTGGTGAAATGATTAAAAAGAACAACAAGGTATAAAGATCAACTAAACAGAAAACGGTGGTCAAATCGTGAGCAATAAAGATGGACCGGGTTGGAAAAAAAACATAAAGGGTGTCCACGATGGAATTGCCACACTTTATGTTTTTGCTCTAACTTTTTAACCGTTGGGTAGAATTTAATGAAAATTTGGGTGAATTTAGTTCATAGTGCACTGTTTACATCCTGCAAGTTTTAAAGTCCTGTAATTAAAACTCGCGGAAATGGAGTCGAAAGAACAGCTCGTGCGTGATAAAATCTTGAGCATTCATCACGAGAACAAGGATCTCTCGCATCGTTCCATCGCTAATACGTTGGGAATCGCGAATTCCATGATGTCCCGATTGATTAAGCGGTTGGAGGAACAATTGACAAAAATAACCACAACCGCGTAGTTAAGGCCTTCAAGCGAAACCCGAACACGTTCGTTCGGGATGTGGCTAAGAAGCTGCCCCTAAGCTGAAGTTTTGTCCAGAAGGCCAAAACTAAGGCTGGGCTTCGAACGTTCAAGGTACAAAAGGCCCCTAATTGCGACGAGAAGCAGAACAAGTCCGCCAAAATCCGTGCCAGGAAGTTGTACCTCAACATGCTGACGAAAGTTGAATTTTTTTTTTAACGAAATACGAAAATTACCTTTTAATTACTATTTTCTCGCATGGAAAACTATAGATTCGCAGATTCAAGTTGTATCAAAGAATTGGAGTTTAAATAAAAGATGGGTTGAAAAAGTTTAAATTTCATCTCTAGTTTTGAAAGTTTCAAAATACTTCAAATTTAGTTCAATGAGATCAAATCCCCCCACATCATTATTTAAAAATGAACGTTTTTCAGCTAGATATTTTATTTTATCGGTCTATTTATGAAAAAAAATGTAAAATCAACTACCAAGGCAAAATTCAAATAACCATAATTCAAAGTAACTATACAGAAGTTTCAAGTAATTTTTCGATTGTTTGATTAAGCAGATTTCACGATGTCTAGCCAAATCAAGTTGCAATTTATAATTGTATCGGAATGTTTGGCCTTTTAAGGCTGGTTTTGTAAGTCAATAAGGTGTTTCAATTTGTGTTTCGCATTTAAAACTATTGAAGTTGAATCAAAAATCGTTCATCAATTTCTCTTATCAGTTCTTATATTGAGTTATCTGTGAATAGAAAAAAATCCTGTACATTCATGAAGAATATTTTACATTTCTTTCAATCATTTTTTTTTACAGAACCGAGTTCCAGATCAAGTTCCTCTGGGGCAGCAAGGGCTGTTTCGTACCGGCCGAGGATCGCCACGCCAAATTCGAACACGTGCTCACCGTAATGGCGGATAAATTCTGTTCGGATCCATCGCAAAATGCCGCCGGCTAGAGAAGCATCCATGATTCTTTCACATCTTTCCAGAAATGGGATGAATCATCCAATAGGATGAAATCCCTGAAAAAAAAATTTTTCCAGAAGGCAACAAAAAAAAACAAAGAAATCAATCACTCAAACGAATTCGAATCATCAGTTTTCTACGCTATACACTACACAGTTTTTACTTGCGAGTTTATAGGGATAAAATATTTAAAAAAAGTCAAAGTCATTCGTAGGTTCATTCCAATTTGCGATTCTCGTAGTAAAAGTTTGGTATTCAGATATGTATAAATACACGCAAACATCAAAAAGCATCTCAATAGTCGTCATACACGAAATTTATAATGACATTATACCTAATTAGGTCGACACGAAAGTAACGAAACAACAAAATTACGTACTAAATATAATTAGCTCAAATATTGAAAGATACACCAAAAAAGGACAAAATGAAGCAACGTTAAATCAAACAGTTTGAAACAATAATTGGTAAGTGAAAATGAAAATGTGTGAATAACACAAACGAAATTACTTACAACAGACAGCAGAAGGAATTTTCCTAGTTTTTGGATACATTTTTAGAACAATTGCCAAACGTGAGCCGAGCGATTTTACGCTCAAATCACCAGAAACTGAACTACAGAACATTGAAGTTAATGATTCTTAACTTGAAACGAGACCCCGAAAACTTAGAGACTCAATCAAAGTTAAATCGATTTCTTGGGTTTTAATTTTTTTTTACAGCCAAAGGAACGAATTCATACAACTTTAAAGTCGGTTGAGTACAGAATTTGACATGAAAAATGAGAATCGGTTCGAATTACAAATACATTCAATGAAGAATTGTATTCATCGTTATTCGAATTCAACCCCTGATAAATGTCACACTTTCCTATCAAATTCTACCTGAAGCAATACTGCACGTATGTATATCATTCGAAATAGAAACAAAAACAAAACGTTGATATTGGTTTGTGAAACCTTTCCTCATACCCCTACACTTATACAATCGAACTTTAATCTCAACTTTCTTAAAATGCAAAAAAACCCTTTTCCTAAAAAAAACCTTTTCAAGGAAATGAAAATGCTGAAAAACAACCTGACGAAAGAATTTCGGTGCAGTCATTCGAAATCAAGCTGGAAAAGGCAACATTTAAGAGTGAAAATTTCAAACATAGAAAGAGAAAAAATACAACAAAAATAAATAAATATACAACTGCAAAAGAGTAACACACAAAATACACAAAGCTAGTTAAAACAGTGGATAAATAAAAAGAAAAGAAACTGTATGATAATAAAAATGATAAAAAGCATGCGTACTATTTATAAACTAACTGAGCTACATATGGGAACCCTTTTCAATGAGAAGTGCAACTAAAGATGAAGGTACTGATTTGCATACAACTACAAAAGATAAGGATACACATATTTGGTTCAACTACAGATGATGTTTTATCTTATTTCTTACCTCTTTGTGTATCACCTTCCCGAGTCAGAGTTGAAGATAGGTTAAAAATCTGTATTAATCCAATCGCTATGATTAGAAAAAAAAAACTACAATAAACACAGGAACAATTTGAGTGCGGGTCTGAAGCAAAAAGTATTACGTAATGCAGGATTAGGTCTGGAGTAAGAAGAATGTACTTATGTGTATGTACAGTTATGTTGTACATATTCCCATGTTTGCATTATCCTTTTGGTTTAGTTAGACTATTTTCCCCGGACTTCCGTTTCGAGCGATAAAGTGAATCGAAGCTATCGAACATGAATGATATAAGTAAAGTAAGCAGTCGAAATCAAACAATAAACGGATGTTGAAAGCAGAGGGCAAACTTGCCAGAAGTACTAAAATCATTTGTGGAAACCTTGTATTTGGCAAAAGTATGATATTTAAACAGTAAAAATATGAAAGTAATAAATTATTTCAGTGAACGATGTGCGATTTTTTTTCTCGGTGTGATGACACATTTGGATACCTACTTGCTTTTGCGAACTGCATTCTAACGGTGCTGCCTTTTCATATTTCAAGTTTCTATAAATTTTTATTTATTGTTTTTATTTCTGATCAACGGATCACATGTTGATCCAAATGATTACTTAGAATAAAAATAAAAACATAACATTAAGTCAAACTATGGGGTTCTCAAGGCCCGTATCACTTTTCTTTGGAAAACATCCCTCGAAACGTTGAAGTCAAAATGCACCGAGAAACTGTTGAACGATCTCATTGCGCCGATGAGGGCTCCGTAATTGTTCATTCGAAAGGGAATGTACAACTGAAGATCCAGATTTCTAAAACCACGGGGTCGTACACTAAGCGGAATAGCCTCCAGGAGCGTGGGACAGTCGTTTAGCGATGACAGGAGGTCGGCGACGAATGAGGCACGTGTTGCTTGTCTGCGGGCTTGAAGAGTATCGGTATCTATGAGGCGGCATCGTTTTTCGTAGCTAGGCAAGCGAAAAGGGTCTTGCCAGTTCAGGTGTCTAAGGGCGTATCGCAAGAATCGCCGCTGAATAGCTTCGAGCCGATCGACACCGTTCTGGTAGTAGGGACACCAGGCAGCTGATGCGTATTCAAGGATGGAACGAACAATGCTGCAGTATAGGCTTTTCAGGCAATACACGTCCTTGAAGTCCTTCGTCACTCTAAAATAGAAACCGAGACTTCTGGATGCTTTTTCAATCACGTAGTTGGTGTGTGCCTTGAATTCTAGGCGCTGATCTAAGATTACGCCGCCAAGATCGTTAACGTGGTTCACACATGAGATGGGTTCGTCTCCTAGGAACTCCGCAATTAAAGGCTGCCGCTTACGAGAAAAGCTGATGACTGCACCAATCAGCGAAGAGGTTGAATTGACATTGCAGACAATTTATGTCGTCGTGGTCGTTTATGGTGTGAAATAGTTTTAGGTCATCAGCATAGCAAAGTTTAGGGACGTCGAGGAGTGACAACACGTCGTTGAAATAAATTAGGAAAATGATCGGTCCTAGATGGCTACCTTGGGGCACACCAGAGGTGGCTGGGAACTGCCTGGAAAAAGTGTCACCCGTTCGAACAATCAATTTACGACCGGTTAAGTAACTGGGGAACCAACCCAGTAGTGTACCACAGAATCCTAAGCGTTCGAGTTTTCCGATGGCAATCTCATGGTTTACCTTGTCGAATGCAGCGGACAGATCGGTATAGATTGCATCAGTTTGAGATATGGCAGCAAAACTTTCATGCACAATAAAAGTGAACGTTAGCAAGTTACTTGTTGTAAAGCGTTTGGGCATCATTGGAGATGCTATTTTTGCAGGACGTGAAAAAAGGATCCAAGACCACCAATTCAAATAGTTTGGCAATAGAGTAGGGTTGCCATCCGTCCCGCAAAAGCGGGACATGTCCCGCTTTTTTGTTGAATGTCCCGCCGTCCCGCTTTTTCCTCGAAATGTCCCGCTTTTTTTTCTTGGAAAACTTTTACAAAGTTTACTGACTTAAACTGAAAAAAAAACAAACTTGAATCTCAATTTGAATTCATTGGTTCAACATAGAAAATCTTTCAAATATGTCTTTCAGTCATTGCAACTTCATTAAACGAGCTGAAAGGTTTTTACTTAAAATCACTTGAACATTTTCAAATAAGAAGATCTTAAGAAGCGATCTTTATTCCTACTTTTATCCCTATGGAGATTTTGTCATTTTATTAAATAATTGCTTTATATCTCATTTGAATGTTGATCAATCATATTCACTTTTGTATGAGATTTTATCATTTAAAAAAAATAGATTGATCAAATTAGCAATTTTTTATGAAAAAGAACTCATTTAAAAGGCTTATAATTCATATATCACTTCAAAAACCTTCATGAAACTTTCACTTTTCCTCAACAAAATTTCACTCAAATTCATTTTCACGAAGTTATTGTTGTTTTTTCGCTGAGTAATTAAGGACATCTTATATATAAAAATGGAGGCGCTATCTTTGTGATAACATCACGTATGAACGGGCGGTCGGAATGAAGTGAAACTTGGTATCCGAGGGTTTTTGGGGCCAGAGATGGTTTGTATAATAGTTTCAAGAATCTCACTATTTATAGAAGGGGGGCTCCCATAAAAAGTTATCTCTTCCCATCTTATATATAAAAATGGAGGCATTTTCTTTGTAACAACATAACGTATGAATGGTCGGTCGGAATGAAGTGAAATTTGGTATCCGAGGGTTTTTTGGGTCGGAGATGGTTTGTATAATAGTTTCAAGAATCTCACTTTTTATGAAAGGGGGGTCCCCATACAAAGTTATCTCTTCCCATCTTATATATAAAAATGGAGGCATTTTCTTTGTAACAACATCACGTATGAATGGTCGGTCGGAATGAAGTGAAATTTGGTATTCGAGGGTTTTTTGGGTCAGAGATGGTTTGTATAATAGTTTCAAGAATCTCACATTTTATGAAAGGGGGATCCCCATACAAAGTTATCTCTTCCCATCTTATATATAAAAATGGAGGCATTTTCTTTGTAACAACATCACGTATGAATGGTCGGTCGAAATGAAGTGAAATTTGGTATCCGAGGGTTTTTTGGGTCAGAGATGGTTTGTATAATAGTTTCAAGAATCTCACTTTTTATGAAAGGGGGGTCCCCATACAAAGTTATCTCTCTCCATCTTATATATAAAAATGGAGGCATTTTCTTTGTAACAACATCACATATGAATGGTCGGTCGGAATGAAGTGAAATTTGGTATCCGAGGGTTTTTCGGGTCAGAGATGGTTTGTATAATAGTTTCAAGAATCTCACTTTTTAAGAAAGGGGGGTCCCCATACAAAGTTATCTCTTACCATCTTATATATAAAAATGGAGGCATTTTCTTTGTAACAACATCACGTATGAATGCTCGGTCGAAATGAAGTGAAATTTGGTATCCGAGGGTTTTTTGGGTCATAGATGGTTTGTATAATAGTTTCGAAATTATTACTGTTTATGCAAGGAGGGCTCCTATAAAAAATTAACTAGAAACCGGGCAAAACTCGAACAACTTGAAGACGATTTTGATGAAAACTGATTCACGAGCACGAAGAAGTTAAAGAACTGTAAACATTTTCCAACGATTTAATAAGTAACGGGTAAAACGAAGTTTACCGGGTCAGCTAGTTTCACATAAAATAAGTATTGTTTCAGGCTATTAAACCTGCGATTTCTAATTTTTTTTTTATTTGAAATCCAAATTTTCCCACTGTGCAATGCTTTGTGAAGAACTTTGGTATGAAGAAAATATTGTTTCAAATGCTTCCAAATAATTATAGATCTAAATTTTGTCGCCTTAATCTTAATTAAATTGCCTTATACACCGCATTTTTTGACTCAATTGTTCAAAGTATATAAATAGGAAAGTTTTCTTGAGTTTTAAAATTTTTACGCTGTATCAAATCCTCCGTTTACAAGTGGGACATAAAATATTCTCAAATAACGTGTTAATTCGCGAGAACCGAGGAAAATAACCGTGCTTATTGCAAAAAAAAAAACGTGCAAATAGAAATAATAAGAAACACTGAGCAAAATCTATCCACGTTGAACATTAACCCTTACGGTGCTCTCTATGAACAACTTATGCTGATGGTAAATGTATAAGTTTGGCTAAACAATCAAGGTTTTCTTTCAAGAGTTTTTCAATGTCCCGCTTTTTTCGGCTTTGTCCCGCTTTTTTTCGTGAAATGTCCCGCTTTTTTTCTAAAAGTATCTGGCAAGCCTACAATAGAGCATAAAGCAGAGATTCCACGGTAATTGTTAATATCTCTCCTATCTCCTTTTTTATGAACCGGGAACATGTAAGCTTCCTTTCATAGTAGAGGGAAGATGGCTCTATCAAGCGAAGCTTGAAAAATGAGCCGAATAGGGGTCAGCAAAACAGGCATGAAACTTTTCAAAAAAGCAGAAAGGAATTCTTGAGCTTCGCTGCTGCTTTAGAGATGACTGCCTCCTCGATTTTAATACTATTTAGCCCAATGGCGAACCGTTCCTGACAGCACTAGCTAAATGTTCTGGGGATGTTGAAGCTGAAGTGAAGACACTGATAAATTGATTTAACTCTGCACCACATTTCCATCAACTAAAGGTTCGTGTCTTAACTGTAAGTAAGTGATTAATACACTGGTTGTGATGGGGCGCTAGCATTCAAAACTTACTCCACGTGTTCTAATGACACGTAGAAAAATATATAGAAATTTCAATATCTACCATGCATTTTTAGCCTGCTTCAATTTTTCTGGGTGCAAAAGTATAAGTTGCTATGGTGTTCAATTTTTGTTATGTTTTCCTCTCAGTGAAAAAAGGTCCCGATTGTTGAAATGTACTAGATTCATTGAGCTTCGAAATTTGAGGAAATCAATTTTTCATATTTTAAAAATACTATTCCAATTAATAGGATATTCAAATTTAGAAAATTATTTTATTATATAAATGAATTAAAGTTTAACAGTTTTTAAAAATTAATTTAAGCAAATGAATAAAAGTTATAGATTTAAAGACTTTCAAATCGAAAATGTTCTTTATCTTATTGAGGAAAAAATCGCAGTTCATTAAAAAGGGATTTTCTGGTGAACGATTTAGTCTAGGCATTTTATTAGAGAATATACATTTAAGGTCATCTGAAATTTCCTCAAATTTCCCCTTGGGATAAAATTTTTCAAAAGATCATTCACTCTTTTTCAATAAGAATAGAATTGATCCGATACATTGGAACTAAAATTTAAACTAACTGAGTTACATAACTCTTCATAAAAAGTATTTTCGAATTGTCAAATGAAAATTGAATGATTTACAAAAAAATCAAAATTCAGCTATTGGTATCATTACATGATCGGGAAACGAAGCTTAGGGAGTGATAAGCTAGTTGGCGCCAGGAGCTCTGGGTGATGAATATTTTTCTCCTACACAGGGGGAATTATATCAGCTTATCAGTGGTGAAGATACTGAAAAATTTTCGGGCGAAGAGATCGCAGATTCCACGATCAGAGTTCGCCGTGATGCCGTCCAAAAACATGTTTGAAGGTAGTATACCAGTGTGGTATCCTGAATGAGCGTGTAAGGAAACTTAGTACCTCAGTATGAGAGTGAACGTGTTACGAGATGGAAGTCAGTCGGTGAGTCGACAACGTGGAGCCTGTGTGCTAGGCAGTTGTCATAGATAGCAGATTATTACATTGCACAGTGGTGCAGAACATCAATCTAGCTGTACGAAATTAATAGCGCCCAGGGATGAAGAGGTAGA
Organism: Uranotaenia lowii; assembly: GCF_029784155.1. Lineage (NCBI taxonomy): Eukaryota > Metazoa > Arthropoda > Insecta > Diptera > Culicidae > Uranotaenia > Uranotaenia lowii. The sequence goes on along the minus strand of NC_073692.1, from coordinate 72,554,454 downwards.
CATTTGATGTCTTCAGCAACATTGTTCAGTTTTACAAGGAGCATATTCTAGTATTAAAGTTTTTGCCGTGGGGTCCACCGATAGTGAGATAAAAATGCTAACTTTTTTGTTTTTCAAATTAGGGCTTTGATGTCTTCGACAAAGTTGTTTATCTGATCAAAATACATAAGTTTGTTGAATATGTCAAAGTCCCATCACATCACCCTCAGGAGTTACAGTCAAAGTAAAAAAAATCTATTGAAAAAACAGTTTTTTGAAACTGACACGTTGTAGGTTGGATAAAATTGTTCGCTGTCTTTGAAACAAAGTTGTAACAAGCCACGATCTACATTTGTCTCATACATTATGATGGGTTTAGAAGTTGCTGAAGCTCTATAGAAAGCATTTAGTGTATTTTATTGGCAATTTTGGAAGGCTCGTCCATCAAAAAGTGCACATTTTCGCAACACCCCCTTTTTTGTGATTATTTTTGATGATAGGCCGAACCATTTTTATTAGAAATTAGTGCGGAAATCGGTGGAACTAGTAGAGATTTGAATTATTGGAAATACGCATTTTATGAAAAAGTTACCTATTTTACTTATAAAAAAACGTTAAAACATTTCATTGATTAATAAAGTGTTGCAGTTTTCTTTAATATATTTTGTTTTATTAAAAAGCATTTAAATTCTATTCAAATTTATGACTCAACGAAACGACAAAAGCGAATTGCTAGTAAGATTGGTTACTTGGATACAGTTACTTGTAACCAGTTGAAGTAGTTATATTGCAATGACAAAATTCTATTATTCATTTAAATAATATCAAATACTAATTTAGTGCTCTACCAAATTTTACAGATAAGTTCCATTTGTTTTTTTTAGTTTTAAATGGTTTAAAAAATCCAATTTCAATGTCTTTTAATCAAACCAACTATATAAAGAAAACTGCAACACTTTATTTATCAATTTCATGTTTTAACGTTTTTGCCTTTCTTACAGAAAGGTTTGGTTATCGGTCGATTGGGGAGATCATTAATTATGGGTCTTAGGCATACCTTTATAGGTACCTATCGACTCAGCTCGACGAGTTCTGTTGATGTCTGTGGATTTGTATGTGCCATTTTAAAAATGTCAAGAACGTTTTTGCGAAACTGGGCTGCACAATTAAAATGATTTTAGTCTCAAAAGAATGCATTTTTTTTTCTACACAACCCTTTCAAAAACGGGAAAAAAACAAAATAGTTGAAACAAGTTTTTTACGAAATGCATATTATACAAATTATGGCATAAAAAAAAGTTGCTAGTGGCGCCTCGAAGCAGCAGCACCAGCAATTATTCGATTATATTGATGATAACAAAAAAATAAAACTTCTGTCATGAGAATCGATTCCAAAACCTTCATCTCATAAGTCACCAACGCTATCCAGTAGGCTATTGGTACGCTTAAGATTGAGACGCTAAAACTGAAATGGGTTACAGGTATTACTAAGACGCTCCGTTTTCTGGGCAGATTCTCAGTCTACTGGTGCAAATACGGCAACAGCGGAAAATATAATTAACACGTTTAGTTTTCAATGCAGCAAATGGCGGCTTACCGTTTCCTTCCCTTCAGAGACCTATGTTCGGGCATTAACAAAAAGCAGAGCCGTACAGAAAACTGCGTTGGGGGGAATTCATTCGAAGATTTTAGACCTTGTTTTTTTTAACCATACTTGATCATTCAGCATACTCATACATAATTGAGATTCAGAATTTAGATTTCAGAATTCTGAATGTAGATGTAAAATTTAGATTCATCAGAACATCTGTAAATTTTCTCCTCACTATCTATTCATCATTATCAAGTTTCAATTCTGACATTTTTTCTCCAAGAACATAAATTTTCACCGGTATGCCGAAACACAAATTTACAAAAATCAATGAACGGCGGTTAACTTTTCTTAAAATATCTTAAGAATTCAGATTAAGAACTCATATCCAAAATTCAGATTCAGATTGAAAATTCAGATTCTGAATAGGGTAGGGGAAGTTTTGTGGGAATATTTTGTATTACGCATGGTTGAGCTCTAAAAAAGGTATCATCCAAGCCACGCGTAACCGCTAGCCATCAACACTGTAGTTGGTTTGATCTATCGAGTTGAAAAAAAATTAAAAATAAATCAGCAAGAATCAAACTTGTGACCAGCTGCGCGAGAGTTTGGAACGCTACCACAACTCCACGTCAGCTTATGATTTCAAAGAGAATTAAACATTTTAAATACCAGTCCTTCCTTCTATAAAACAAACTCCTAAAATGCCAGTTCGCTTTCCCTCAAAAAAACTTACTAGACATGGTTTGGTACCTTTTTTTAAATTGATTTTGGATATTCCCATACATATGTCAAGGAAAGTAAATTTATCTTTCTATTTCTGTTGCTTCTTTTACTCAATCGTATGAGGTAATATATTTCATGTAAGCTTAACTTTGCAATCCAATCTATCCCAATAAAGATTCCAATAATAAAGAAATTATTATAGTTATTCAATTAAAAAAATCAGCTATAAAAATTTTTCAATACAAAACCCTAACTTAATCCCACTATATCATTCAAAGTAATAAAATTACACCAAATAACCTATACCCTCTACAAATCCACATCCTTTTGTACTAGTATATACTGCATTATTGACAACTGTCCATCAGAAACCATTATCGCTAGCGACGATCAAAGTATTAAATAGCGTATGTTAACACCACACCTCAGTGATAATTTTGAAATGCACAACAATGAAAGTGTGTTTGGCATCCCTGTGAGACATCAAAGAGAAACGTCAAAAGTACGGCCATCGTTGTTTTGTTTTGGCGCTGTTCTTCGTTCGGCAGCTGTTTTCGGCGCTATGTTTGTTTCTCATCGGTTCGGTTCGGTCGACAGGTGCTTGCGTGCGCGGCGAGTGAAATCCAGGCAAGGAAGTTATCATCGAGCTGCTGCAGGAGTGTTTGCCGCAGCAAAGCACCCCCAATCCGGAACATTATCTGCTTGGGTTTGAAATTAGCAAAGAACTGCGACTCATCAATTTGCAGCAAAAGGGGGGTGTTCAATTTCCCGACCAGCTGCGCCTTATTTTGCCGTTGGATCAAGACTTGGAGGTAGGTTTGTGGTTTATTTTTGTGTTTTGTTGTTTTTAGCATTTTTTTTGTTGTAGGCCAACCCAATTCCTCAGCCCAAGAGCGACTGATCGTGCATGGCTATTCTCGTTGAAATATGGTCTGCTACAATTCTCGCTTCCGGAGGTGAGCTGCGTTTCTTTCGGTCCTGTAACGATTTCCTGTGTCGGCACGTTAATGAGCCTTCGTTTGCGATCAATGCGCGGACCATCAACAGTCTCCATGTACCGAATAAGATGACTGATCTGTTGATGATGATATGTGGACTCCTTTCAAGCATCTGTACAACAGCATCGATTTCTTGGTCCGGCCATCAAGTTCGGGAACGGAAAAGAGTTGTGCCAATCTGGATGCGTTGCTGCGGAAGCAGAATTTTACGACCATGTTGAAGAACCCTCCAAAGAATGGGCCTTATTTTGCCTTTGGATCAAGACTTGGAGGTAGGTTTGTGGTTTATTTTTGTGTTTTGTTGTTTTTAGCATTTTTTTTTTGTAGGCCAACCCAATTTCTCAGCCCAAGAGCGACTGATCGTGCACGGCTATTCTCGTTGAAATATGGTCTGCTACAATTCTCGCTTCCGGAGGTGATTCTACGTTTCCTTCGGTCCTGTAACGATTTCCTGCGTCGGCACGTTAATGAGCCTTCGTTTGCGATCAATGCGCGGACCATCAACAGTCTCTATGTACCGAATAAGATGACCGGTCTGTTGCGCTGTGTTGATGATGATATGTGGACTCCTTTCAAGCATCTGTTCAACAGCATCGATTTCTTGGTCCGGCCATCAAGTTCGGGAACGGAACAGAGTGGTGCCAATCTGGATGCGTTGCTGCGGAAGTAGAATTTTACGACCATGTTGAAGAACCCTCCAAAGAATGGGCCTTATTTTGCCTTTGGATCAAGACTTGGAGGTAGGTTTGTGGTTTATTTTAGTGTTTTGTTGTTTTAGGCATTTTTTTTTGTAGGCCAACCCAATTTCTCAGCCCAAGAGCGACTGATCGTGCACGGCTATTCTCGTTGAAATATGGTCTGCTACAATTCTCGCTTACGGAGGTGATTCTACGTTTCCTTCGGTCCTGTAACGATTACCTGTGTCGGCACGTTAATGAGCCTTCGTTTGCGATCAATGCGCGGACCATCAACAGTCTCCATGTACTGAATAAAATGAGCGGTCTGTTGCGGTGTGTTGAGGATGATATTGCCTTCTTACAGATTCAGCTATCGGTTAATTGACCCCATTTCAACTGGTACTTATCAAGTCAGCCTAACAAGCTACGACAATGACTGTATTGATGTGTGTAGGTTTTTTGTATCTATTCTCAATGTTTAGCGAAACTGGCCAGCACAATTTAAATAGTTTTAGTCTGTAAAGCATAGCTTTTCTTCCTTCCCAAACTATAAAAGAACGGAAAAAGTATTTGAAATAAGTTTTAAATTTTTCAATTTGATTAAGATATTATACTCGTGTTGGCTCCATAAACGGTAGCCAATTGATCATGTCAGCATACTCATACATAATTGAGATTCAGAATTTAAATCTCAGAATTCTGAATTAAGATTTAAAATTTAGATCCATCAGAATATCTGTAAATTTTCTCCTCACTTTCTATCCATCTTTATCAATTTTCAATTCTGATATTTTTTTCTCCAAGAATATAAATTTTCAGCGGTATGCCGAAAAATAAATTTACAAAAATCAATAAACGGTCGTTAACTTTTCTTCAAATATCTCAAGAATTCAGATACAAAATTCAGATTGATATTGAGAATTCAGATTCTGAATAAGGTAGTGGAGGTTTTGTGGGAATATTTTGTATTACGCATGGTTGAGCTCTAAAAAAGGTATCATCCAAGCCACGCGTAACCGCTAGCCATCAACACTGTAGTTGGTTTGATATATCGAGTTGAAAAAAATTAAAAAATAAATCAGCGAGAATCAAACTTGTGACCAGCTGCGCGAGAGTTTGGAATGCTACCACAACTCCACGTCTGCTTATGATTTTCAGGGAGAATTAAACAATTTAAATGCAAGTCCTTCCATCCATAAAACAAACTCTTGAAATGCCAGTTAGCTTTCCCTCAAAAAAACGTACTAGTCATGGTTTGGTACCTTTTTTTTAAATTGATTTTGGATATTCCTATACCTATGTCAAGGAAAGTAAAAACTTTCAACAAGCTTCAACAAGCTTCCATCCATAAAACAAACTCTTGAAATGCCAGTTAGCTTTCCCTCAAAAAAACGTACTAGTCATGGTTTGGTACCTTTTTTTTTAAATTGATTTTGGATATTCCTATACCTATGTCAAGGAAAGCAAAAACTTTCAACAAGCTTCCAGCGAGATTTTTTAAATTGATTTTGGATATTTCTATACCTATGTCAAGGAAAGTAAATTTATTTTTCTATTGTTAGTGTTACTTCCCGTGGGAAGTAACATCCGGAATTTTTCTTTGACCGGAGTGTCAAAACATTCCACCGCTCTGTAATTGCAATGCACTGTATTTACTGGAAAAGCAACATACGGGTACAAATAATTTTAACCATCCTTTAATTCCCTGAAAATAAACAACCCTCGTGTAAAAAGGATAAATTGGGGTTCGGCTGCCGAACTTAGTATTGAGAATGACTATCAGAACTTAGTTTTGCGATTGCCCAATGGAACTCAAAGTTGAGGACTCACTACTAACAAAATCTGTAAAATAACATCACATATGATGTAAATAAAAAGAAGCATTATATATGATGGAATTTTCAGTGTGAGCTTAAAATTACCAAGGCAGTAAATCGAGTACATGTAATATTCAACAACATGTTATAGTCAACAGCATGTAATGATCAACAGCATGTAATCATCAAGTTCGTGTAACATAAAAAATGATGGAAATTATAAAATGTTTTGTTTATTTGTTTTCAATTGAGGGATTCATGTTTCAAAAATTAAACGAAAGCCGTGGAATATTATAAGCACTTTAATTGCACTTCTTTTATCTTGTTTTTTGCATCATTACTTTGTACATAAATATCACTTTTAACTATGACGCACTTAATAACCTTACTGAGTAAAGGCAGCATATTTTGCCACGATTCATTAGAACATGGATTTTCCAACCAAATCTTAGATAGGTGTTGGAAGTTCCTTGGAAATAGCCATGTCTTACAAATCGTTCGAAATACACCCCGTTTCGCCATCATCGTCTCTACGCGGCTCTGATAGTCAACACGATTCCCACCAGCGGTGTCTTCTCGAACATAAACTGGACACTATGGAAAGAAGCAAAGAAAAAGTTTGGAGTGTATTTTGTTTGTTTTAAGATTCATTTTAAATATTTACCGTTCCAATTCATAAAGCGGCGCAAACTTTCAACAAGCTTCCAGCGGGAAAACTCTAACAGGATCAAAATTATTTTCCCGCAATTTCTATTTTCAACAAAATTATACATGAGCGTCTCAAAACAATCGCATCAAGAAGCTAAGGAAGAATAATATATGTTAGAAAAGGGTATCTAAAATAAATCTATTACCATGAATTATGGTCTATAAGTACTTACTTTTTAATCGAATAAAAATCCCGAAAATTTACCCGCTAGCAGGCTGTTACTGACATGACTATTGTTTAAGATAGACACCTTTGAGACCTTATTCTTTTTATGGATATTTCTAATCGGCTGTCGCATCAAGCAGCTTTTCTCCCAGATAAGTCAATTCCTGATTTTGACATTTTTCGAGAAATCTGATAGAGGCTCATACCCTCGTAGTTGATTGTAGGAAACTAGCAGGTTCTGGGTTTTTTTCGGGAAATTACTACTCTGTAGCATTCGTATCTTCTCAAGAGCAGGTTCTGGGCTGAATCTGTCAATTCCAACATGCATTTGGTATAGGTTTTTAATCTGGAAAATAGAGTTAACTGTAACTAGGACTTAGACTCATCCACAATAAAGTTTTCTACAAATTTCAAAATTCTTAAATATAGAAAAATTACCAAAAAAAAAACTTTTTCTTGCCCTCATTCACGGCATATCTCGGTCTGCAACAAAGGTAAAGTTGTTAACCTGGCCGAGTTTGTGCTCTCCATCATTCGAAAAGGTAAGGACGGTGTCAGAAGTATTCAAGCAGCTCAGTGATTAATTCTCTCAATGCTAATTTCCACCATCCACTATTCAGGCGTCAAGAAGAAAAAAGCAAAATTTTTAGGTCATCGGATTTTCCAGTTAGATTGTTCCTGCTGTTGATAGTGTGGGGTTCCTTCAAACTGTTGCTGCTCACATTACTGCAACTTTCAGATACACCGCCTCTTGATCGCTTAGTTTGTTTTTCTGGATCCAAACATATCAACTAGGTCTGAAAATTGCGAAGGAACGGCTACTTCTATTAATTTAGCCTTAATTTGTTGTAGGGAACACTCCTGCAATTAATTTTTTTTCATTAAATCAGTTCTAGTGATGCTTAATGAACTGAGCCATACTTACCACAAAAGGTTTTTGATGGTATTCATACAAATCAAAATCGAAGATATCCATTTCTGAAAAATTTGAAGTCTTCTTCTTCTTTACTACGTTCACAAGTTTGCTAAACGATGAAAACTGTTTTTGAAAATTTACACGACATATGAAAAATTTGAGAAATAATGTATACAAAAATAAATATTCAGATGAGAAAGAAACTGTCAAATAATTCCCTTTTGTTCCTTTCGTACCGCTGAACTGAAATTTGAGCAAAATACACGAATCGCCGAAAATGTGCTAAATCGAGTTTAGATTCACTGCCTTGACAAATTACGTAATTAGTGCACAATTTGACTGAACACTTTGTTTGCACGTTTTCGGAGTTTGTATTTTAATCTGACATTATCGCGTTCAGTGTGATGTAATATAAATTTAGTTCTAATGCTATGTCTTTAAAACATTCCATGTAGTATAATTTTAAGAGATTTGTGATTCAGAGGTTTAATTTTTTTATGCGTAATAAATTCGCATTGAAAATTTCGTCATATGTGATGCCTTTTTTATTTACATTATATGTGATGGAAATTTACATCAAATAATCACGTTCCGTGTCAAGTCATAATATTTGTGTCATTAGAATTCAGTGCTGTTAAGGATTCAACTTTTATTATTTTGTAAATTTGCAATAATAAATCGCGTTCCACGTCATGTAATGTTGAAGATTTTCAATTTCAGTGTTGTTAAGGATTCAGATTTTTTGGTGTGTGCCACTGAACCAAAACTACTTCAAACTACTTACTAACTACTTACTACTTTAAACTACTTGAGTTTAAATAAAGGAGCGTGTACAGGTAGGCGTTGTTTTGGCTGACAGCAATTCTGTACAACCATTTTCAGGCTGGCAGCCGCCATTTATTTCATTTCGAATTGGTGCTGAAAGTGTAGTCCATTCTACTCCAATAAAAAAACGGTGAAATATATAGAAAAAGAAAGTCTCAGTGCGTGGAAAGTCATTAAAAGGATTCCAGTCACATCGCCTCAACGATTGTTGGTGCGTATAAGGTACGTAAATGAACTATTTATTGCAACAATCTGATTCAATTCTTTTGGGTGTATTTTAGCTATTTAACCTGTTTGTGGTTTTGATTAGGTCGTGTTTATTTTGAATGCGAAAAGTAGAAGATCTTTAAAAATTGGACTTTTTTGTGAAACTGCACAATACAATTTAATGAATTTTAGTCTTTAAAGATTTGTTTTTTTTTCCAAGTTTTAACAGAACGGGAAAAACACAAAAAAAATAATGTTTCATATGGCGAGTTTGTATTTCAATCTGACATTATCGCGTTCAGTGTGATGTAATATAAATTTAGTTCTAATGCTATGTCTTTAAAACGTTCCATGTAGTATAATTTTAAGAGATTTGTGATTCAGAGGTTTAATTTTTTATGCGTATTAAATTCGCATTGAAAATTTTGTCATATGTGATGCCTTTTTAATTTACATTATATGTGATGGAAATTTACATCAAATAATCACGTTCCGTGTCAAATCATAATATTTGTGTTATTAGAATTCAGTGCTGTTAAGGATTCAACTTTTATTATTTTGTAAATTTGCAATAATAAATCGCGTTCCACGTCATGTAATGTTGAAGATTTTCAATTTCAGTGTTGTTAAGGATTCAGATTTTTTGGTGTGTGCCACTGAACCAAAACTACTTAATTTTGAGTTTAAATAAAGGAGCGTGTACAGGTAGGCGTTGTTTTGGCTGACAGCAATTCTGTACAACCATTTTCAGGCTGGCAGCCGCCATTTATTTCATTTCGAATTGGTGCTGAAAGTGGTGTCCATTCTACTCCAATAAAAAAACGGTGAAATATATAGAAAAAGAAAGTGTCATTGCGTGGAAAGTTATTAAAAGGATTCCAGTCACATCGCCTCAACGATTGTTGGTGCGTATAAGGTACGTAAATGAACTATTTATTGCAACAATCTGATTTAATTCTTTCGGGTGTATTTTAGCTATTTAACCTGTTTGTGGTTTTGATTAGGTCGTGTTTATTTTGAATGCGAAAAGTAGCAGATCGTTAAAAATTGGACTTTTTTGTGAAACTGCACAATACAATTTAATGAATTTTAGTCTTTAAAGATTTGTTTTTTTCCAAGTTTTAACAGAACGGGAAAAATACAAAAAAAAAAATGTTTCATATGGCAAGTTTGTATTTTAATCTGACATTATCGCGTTCAGTGTGATGTAATATAAATTTAGTTCTAATGCTATGTCTTTAAAACATTCCATGTAGTATAATTTTAAGAGATTTGTGATTCAGAGGTTTAATTTTTTTATGCGTATTAAATTCGCATTGAAAATTTCCAAATTGAAAATTTACATTAATTACTTCAAACTTCATTTATTTCCCTCTTCGGGTTTTTTTTAAATTTCGAAGGAGGGGGGGGGGGGGGGGGGTGACAAAAGAAGAAATTGATATTTGTTCCAGCCTAAGTGAAAACCGTATATAATATACCAATTTCCCTCTTTACTCTTAACACCTTCAATTTTCTCTTTATTTTTTCTATTCTTTTTTACAAGATGGAAATTTGACTTCCAACCATAACTGTCGGGTGTTAACTGACGTGAGTGGCTTCGTCCCATTAAAACCACCTTGGGCTTCGTGTGCCAAATGTGCCCCCCCACACCGTATAAAAATACATCAAGGGGTTATTTTTCTTATTCTTATAATTTATTCAAGACCAGAACTGCAGCTGTTAAATTGAAACAATTAATTTTTTGCTTCGATGAATTGCTTTTTTCTATGTGAATAACGCAAATTATACTGTTTACCTTTCATAAAGTACGTACACCGTATAAATCAGATCATTAGATATATAAAAAACCAAATTGATGTTAAAAACAAGATAATGTCAACTAAACACTCATTTCGTTTGAAAAGTTTAAACTGCCATTTTGAATATCGATACGAATTAAGAGTATAAGTGAGAAAATTAGTTTGAGTGTGTTTCTATCAAAGCCGAACATAAATATTTCCCCTGAATGCTGCCCCGGGATTTACATTTAACGAATTTGCGAAGCAAAACAAAACAAAATCTGAATTAATTGGAAAAAGTATTACGAGAACATTGATTCTATCTCTGTGACCTTAAAATTTATGGGACCACTTCGAATCTCTACCACTGTTATCACCACCGCCATCGAGGGAACAGGTCTGAAACCGATGCATCTAGAAAACCAAGTCTACAAAAGTAATATTAAGGTCGCTGCCCTATAACAGATACTCCTGAAGTTTACTAGCGTTTCTAGGAAGGAGATGCTTCATAGCTCTAATTCTAATTCCTTTTCCGCTTATTAACTTCAAAAAACTAGGTAAATATCTTTAAATTCTTAGTGACCAAGAATACCAATGATCATTAAAGACTGTTTGTCAGACTTTAGATTTCATATCAAGATCGAGTTTCAGAAGTTGATGATGTTGATTCAAGATGACATTCTCAAATTTGAAACAAGATATCAATGGCAGTTTTTCGATTAAAATATTAGCTTTTAGCAGGTTCTTTTCTAATTCGAGTTTATATTTCTAATCACGTTGAATAAGTCAATTTTAAACTATATGAAACTTCATCCAGATTTCAATTTTTCGATTTAAATTTTTGCATATAATTTCAGGTTCAAATTAGGATTTATGTTTCAATTTCAATGATTAAGTTCTGATTTCTATTATTCAATTAAATTCGAAGCATTTTATGTTTCACTCAGGTTTTAACGCACCTAACATTTCTAGATAACGTAATTATGAAATTACATAATCTTATCAACCCGGTTAATAATAATTCTACTAGACTACTAGAATTCTAGTAGCATTTCAAGAAGAATTTTTGCCTTTTACAAAAAGATTCAGCTATAGGTTAATTGGCCCCATTTAACCCTCCCCTTCTCACTAGGTTTTTCACGTTTTAAAAATAGAAACAAAAAATGAAACTGGATGATTTGAATCACTAGTCATTGTTACACATCTATCCTTACGATCAGTCTAATGGTCACCATTATAATGGTTAATTGATTCGGGAGCAGATTCAGAATCTAGAAGTGAGATTCAGAAATCAGATGCAGATTCAGAATTTAGATTAATCTTTAAAATTCAGATGCAATTAAGCGCTGAACCGGAGTCCGAAGCCGATAATTGCAACAGCAGAGAAATCCGCAAAATATTCTACATACTTACTGAAACAAAATTCGGAATTAAGAATCAATATTCAGATTCAGATTTGTGATACCAAATTCAAATCAGAATTTTGATAAAGAATTCGGATTTAGATTTTAAATTTGTTAATTCTTTACTTGAAATTATTCATACCTTTACATATTAAGAGAACAAAGTCGATTTTTTTCTTTATGCAATCGTTTGCTTAACTTAACATTTAAACAGAGTCCAAATTTTGATGCAGACTCACAATCAGAAACACTATTCAAATTTTGAATTCATCATTCAGTTTATAATTCAGATTCAAATGCCGAATTCATAATTTTTAATTCAACTTAGGATTTTTTATCTAGAAGCACTGATAAACTGATGTACAAGCTAAGCTTTGAAAAGTGTGTAAAGTCCCGACGACCGTTTTGAATCAATTTTATGTTTTTTGGTTGAGCCACCAGATGTCTCCAAGGACACCAGAGAGAACTGTCAAGAAGAAAATGAAATGTAAACAAAACAAAACAACAAACTTTTAGTCAATTATGAAAAGGTCGTATCTATTTGAAGAGTTTCGATCAAATTGATGTTGAAGATTCGTTACACATTTCTGATTTGCATTATCAAAATTTTACGCTTAACGTTGTTTTTCGAATTGCTTCAAACTAGCATGAAGCACTTAATATATGATGCGATGATATGATGCGTGAAAATGCCCGCTCAGAGAAGCCTAGAATCTGTATTTCTTCGTTGGATTGTTAATTTTAAGCTCAACTGGATAAAATAACTGGTTCGTCTGGCTTGTTCAAAGTTGTTAGTTAGCCTCTTTAGTAAAAAGAATTGAGGTAAAATGAACCAGATGAATTTACCTTGCTGTGAATATATTGAAGCCGTCCATTTTTCTACGATGTTAGTTTATTAATTTTTGAGATCATACACAATTGCGCTCTTCCAAGAATCAGGTACTTCAAAAGTTGATTCGGCTTGTTTAAATGATAGCATTTGAAGTTAAGAATACGTTTCTGGAATTTTATAATTCAAGCTTGTATATGTGTCATTTCGTCAGTCTCTCTAGTGACAATATTATAATGATGCTATTTTTCTCAGCTGAAATTTATTCTTAGTTCATCTAATTATATACATAGAGCAATTCATCTAAATGTATTTAAATTTATTTATTAATGAGTTCAAACACCATTTCGCCCTCTCGAAAAATTCTTGCTAGCAAAAGAGCTATCTAGAAACAGTGCCATCTGTTACGCCGTTCAAAAGTTACAAATCAAGCAATAGATGGCACTGTTTTTCGTCACTTTTTAACGGCTTCTTTAAAAGAGAGCACTGAAAATTTTACACAAGTTTTTGAAGTTTTTTTGTTCGAGCTTGTACATCAGTTCATCAGTGCTAGAAGGTACTATTTTAAAACAACACTCTAACCCAGATCCAGATTGCAGTCAATATTGAGCAACACTTTCTCTGATATAACAAGAGTGTAGAAAATATAGAGAATCACTCAAGATACCAGATGTTTAAGAATGTTAAATCGTTGATTAATAAATTCAATTTATTATAATAGCCTTATTATGTACTGTATATTGAATTCATTTTAAGAAATTCATTATTTTTTTGATCATTGATCAGATTTCAATAAATGTAATATTTCACTGCATTTAAAAAAAATGTTTTTTAAATTCTTTTATTTCAGCCTTCAAACATGCCTCGTACTAAAAAATATTCTTCGGAATACAAAACGAAAAAATGTCGTCTATACAATAAACAAAATTAAATTGAAAAAGTTGAACAAAGAAGGAAATTGAAAATCATTAGAAGTCAGAAAGAAATACAAACAAATCAAAATTGTTTCATTGAAGAATATCGACAAAGAGAAAATTTAAATCATACAGAGACAATTGACAATAATGCTCATCTTATTGCAAATGAAGATGACTTATACGAAGATAAAGAACAACAAAGAATCCAGTTTCGATTTCAGAGAAAAAGATTGGTGAAAAAACCGAAAGATATTGAAACATCTCAAATATTACGAGAAAAAAAAGCCAAAACAATGCGAGAAACTAGAGAAGATTTAAGCTATTACGAAAATGAAAAAGCAAAAAACAGAGATCGTTTGCGTAAGATAAGGAATGAAAATACAGAATATTATACAAGAGAGAAGAATTTAATTATATGTAAATTGGCAAAACAACGTTTAGCAAGCGTAAACGTCCAAGCTGTGTCGAATCATTCTAATCTGTTGAATATACGTTTACAGAGAAGTAACGATACGTATCATATGAATGAAAATGCACGCAACAGATTATCACGACGGGAGCAAAGAATGAATGAATTCATAGCTCACCGAGACAAATACTACAATCAGCTTAGTCGTTCGAATGATTTTCAATCCAAATCAATAAGGGAATTCATTGAGAATAGAAAGCAGATGCCCAAATATGTATGCGCAAGCTGCGAGGGTTCATTTTTCCTTAAAGGTGTTCAAAACATTTCAAAAGAAATAGTTGAGAAGATTTTGAAAAACGAAAACGTCCAAAATACTTGTGATTCACGAACATTGAATTATTATTTTCAAAATTCTTGTAATTTTTTGTGTAAAACTTGCATTCGATATGTAAAAGATTGTAAAATTCCCAAGCTTGCTTCAAGCTGGGGTCTAAAACTACCGCCGGTTCCCGAATGCATTACAAGGCTTAACGATATTGAAGAAAGAATAATTTCACCTTATGTTGCTTTCCAAAAGGTTGTTCTCATGTCGAAACGTGCTTGTAATCCACAGCTTGGAATGAAAGGGAGTGCAATTCATGTGCCTAGTAGTGTGCCCTTAATGGTTTCGTCTTTGCCAAGACAACTAAATAATCTTGATATTATACCCATACCGGTAGAATTCAAACGACATATGGGTCACTCTTCCACATATATAAGTGGATTGGTCCGTGCGTCATATGTATCAGAAGCTCTTGATTATTTGAAAGATACTGAATTATACAAAAAATATGATATACAAGTTTCTTCTCATGAAATGAGAACATTCACAGAAGAAATCAATCGGAACAATGTTATAAATGTTGACAATGATAATCAAGTTGCTGCAAGCGACGAAGGTAATATTAGAAATAGTCAAATCTGTATTGGCTCAAAACAAGTAGTGAATTCGAATTTACAATTAGACGATTTAGAGGTTGATGATGAATTTTATGAACATTTGGTAGATGATGATGATGAATGTTTACTTTTCGACTTCAATCAACAAACGGCACAGCATGCCACTATTGTAATGGCTCCAGGCCAAAACCACTGGCCTGTTTCGGTTCACGTTCAACCAGATATTGAATGTTTCTGTTTCCCCAAAATTTTCGGTGGAAAAAAAAGGCTAATACTCAACAAAAATATTACAAGATCTGATTTAATTAAATGGGAAGTGCGCTGCCACACAGTAAAAATTTCTGCATTCAGAATTCTATATTTGGCCAAAATTAAATTGGAATCAGAAGTTCTTAGTTCGACTACACTTACACTAAAAAAGAAATCAAATGCAAAAGGTGTAACAGTCGAGGAAGCATTAAATCCCCAGTTTATTGCAGAGCTAAGGCAGCATAATGATGGGTTGAATTTTTTGAAACACATCAGGTGTTCTCCGAGTTTTTGGAGCGTCAAGAAAAAGAATCTCTTCGCGATGTTACGGCAGTGCGGAAAACCAATATTTTTTCTAACCGTGTCTGCAGTTGAAAATAAATGGCCTGAATTGATACAGGGTTTGGTATTGAAGACCACGGGAAAACACATATCGTTATTGCAAGCTCTTAACCTTCCAGAACAACAAAAACACGATCTTATCAGGGAAAACCCTGTTTACTCAGCGTTGTACTATGATTTTAAAGTTAATGAGCTATTGAAGCTAATAAAACAACCCTCAGGCCCATTCCATCCGTATAAAGTAACAGATTTTTATCGAAGGCGCGAATTTCAAATGAGAGGTTCTCCTCATGATCACATGTTACTGTTCATTGAAGATGCACCTTGTCTTGATATAGACAATGAAGATAGTATAAAAGCTTTTGAAAAGTTTGCTGATACATTTATCTCATGTCAGTATGATTCTGATAATCCACTTTGTAAATATTTGCGTCACAAGCATACTGATACATGTTCTAAAGGACGAAGTAATAAAAACACATGTAGATTTAATTTTCCTAAATTTGTTCTAGCAGAAACGAAAATTTTAAAACCATTGCCTAAAAACGAAATTACTACAGCGGTTAAGAGAAATCTACAGAAAATAAAAGAAAAGATGGAAGTTCTATATTCAAGTAAAGAAAGATTAAATATATCTTTTGAAGAAATTTTGGAAAGCTTAGATTTGACTACAGATGATTACGTAACCGCTTTAAGAGCTTCTATTAGTAAAGTTACAATATTTTACAAACGTAGGAGCTGTGAAGTTGATATTAATTCTTATAATCCGATAATATTAAATTTAATGGAATCAAATACAGATTTGCAGCTAATCCTAGATGAATATGGCGTTGCAGCATACATTGTTGATTACATAGCCAAGTCTGAATCGGGACTCTCAAAGCAACTGAAAGAACTGCAAAATGAATTAGATAAAAGAAATATTACTTATCTGGAAAAGTTAAGGACAATTGCTAACAAATTTATCAATTCGAATCTAATGAGCGTCAGCGAAGCAATTTATCATTGTTTGAGCATTCCTTTGTCCCATTTCAGTCGAACTCATATATATATCAGTACTAGTAAAATCGATGATAGGGTAGTTTTTCTTAAATCAGAAAAACAATTAAGATCAATGAGCAAAGATAGTACCGATATCGCTGGTAAAGATATCATTACATATTATGCGGAACGAGAAGATCTACAGAACATTTGTTTAGCTGAGTACGCTGCATTTTATTTTAAAGCTAAAGGAAAAAGTCGTCCTGATAAGAACAGGTCGGAGAATCCTGATGAAGAAGAGGATATTGAAGAAACAGAAGTAGATAGAGAAAATCCCAACCATAAGAGAAGAAAAATACCTCGAATTCTGAGATATAATCGATACAAAATCGAACAAGATCCCGATAACTATTATCGAGAGCAATTACTTCTATTCTATCCATGGAAAAATGAAATTAATGAAATTGAAACAGTGAATTGGTTGGAAGTGTATAATAACAACCTAGGTGTTATTACAAGAAATCGTTCCAAATTTCAAATTCTGTCAGATGATGCAATAGACCAAGCCATAGAAGCCGCAATTGAAAATAGAGCCGATTTAGAAAATGAGGAAATTTCAGAATTCGAACAAAATCAGCTGTCTAAAGATCATGAAATTGATATTCTTATACAAGGCGGTATTGATAGACCAAAAACGGTTGTTCCATTTGTATATTCGGCTCCTCCGAAAGTAAACAAACGTGATCTTCTTGAAAATTTAAAAAAGCTTAATAACCGACAAAGAGAAATTGTAATTCATATTTACAAATGCTTTAAATTAAACAAATTACCTTTAAAAATTTTCATCTCCGGCTCAGCAGGTGTTGGAAAAAGTTTAGTTATATCAACAATATATCAGTTGATTACATATTTTCTGGAGTACTGTATTGAAAACTTGGTTTGGCAATCTTCAGATTCTGTCAAAGTGTTATTAAGTGCATTTTCTGGAAAAGCTGCCTTTTTAATTGGGGGGAATACTTTGCACTCAGCCTTTGCCTTACCTTTGACCGAAACTAGAAACATTCCAGATTTACCAATGGACGTTGCTAATAATTTACGTCAACAGTTGTTACATTGTAAATTGATAATTATAGATGAAATTTCAATGGTTGGGAGTACCATTTTCAGTCGTATAGATACAAGGTTGCGTCAAATCACAGGAGTTGATGAAAGTTTTGGTGGTTTATCTGTTATAACTGTAGGAGATTTTCGACAGCTTCCGCCGGTCAAGGATAGATTTATTTTCAATCCTCCAAGAGATTGTTTGGTTACGTTGGATCTTTCCCCATTATGGGCGGAGTTTGAATTTTACGAATTAACTGAGGTCATGAGGCAGAAAGATGACTTAGATTTTGTTAAAGCGTTAAATAATTTTGCTCAGGGATCTATGAATGCTGCAGATATCAAAGTTTTTAAAAGTAGAGAAGTCGTTGAAAGTGAAGTACCTAGTGACGCTATCAGGTTGTACTATACGAATTCAGATGTTGACAAATATAATGCCATAAAAATTGCAAACTCCACTGAAACCGAAATTCTAAGTTTGGCTGAAGATAAATTGACAGGCAATTTGAAGGAAGCACAAATGTTAAAGAAACTTGATATTTGGAAGGCCAAAACCACCAGAGATTGCGGAGGGTATCCTTATTCAATACAATTCAAAAAAGGTATCAAGTATATGGTAACTGCAAATCTAGACGTATCAGATGGTATCGTAAATGGTGCAACTGGAGTTCTAGAATATGTGTTTTGTAATCCGCAATCAAATAAACCTATAATAGTGTACCTTAATTTTGACTGCAAGAAAGTAGGCAGAAAAACTAGACTTAAGTTCCATGAATTAACAGAAAATTTGAATCTTAACAAAAACTGGACGCCTATTGAAAGACAAAGATATAGTTTGACTAATCATTTTCAACGTGACTATCAAGTTACTCGAAATCAATTCCCATTAGTTCCCTGTGAAGCCCTTACAATTCATAAAAGTCAGGGACAAACATATTCAAAAGTATGCGTTGATTTACGCAAGAAAGGGAACTCGACTCGTCAGTTAATTTATGTTGCCTTGAGTCGTGTTTCGAAACTATCTGGCCTTTATATTTTAGGAAATTTTCCGGGAAATATGGCCGACAATCCTACTATCAGAGCTTGTTTGAAAGAAACGGAAAGATTGAAGACATATAGACAATTAACTTTATCTTTTAATAATTTAACAACTCACACAGGATTGGTTATTGCTTATCAGAATTCTAGATCTTTAAGAGAAAATTTGAAGTATATCAACGCGGATGCATGGTATTCGAGATGTGACATAATTGTATTTTCTGAAACGGGTATCCTGACAAACGATGAAGTAAATATACCCAATTTTAATATTGTTTACCGATCAGATAGACAAACACTTCCATTCTTTGTTAAGAGTGGCATTGCAAAAGGTATAATATGCTATGCGAAAATTGGTTTAATAATTTCAGTAGAAAGTCATAAGACGGTTTTTAAAGCCAATAACCTAAATAAATATGTTGGCCACACCGACTTAGTGATTCTAAAACATAGACATCTTTCGCTTCTTACAGGCTATAAATCACCTAAAATTAATTATAAAGAATTTATATCTGTATTCAATTCAATTCACAAGGATAATAATGACCCAACCATATTGATAGGAGATTTCAATTTTAATCTCAACAGTACATGTGACGAAACAAAAAAATTTGTTGAATATCTGAATAGAATGAATCTTTTTGATAAGTTAGTTTGTAACGAGCCTACAACAGATCTTGGTTCAAGATTAGATATTGTGTTTTCTAACATAAGAAATATTTCAACTGGTGTATATGAGTCTTATTTTTCTGACCACAAACCAGTCTTTGCAATAATTCGTGAAACAGTATTGGAATTGGAATCTGCTGAATTTCTAGAAAGTGAGTATTTTGATAATTCTTCATCAAATTTAGTTAATGACAACCTTCACAATGAACTTTTCAATGACCCTCCAGAAGATTTTTTTAATGATGCTAATATTTTGATTGAAAATTCAACAACACAGATACTTGAAAACGAAGAATGGTCTAACGCTGAACTTTTTAGAAATTTGAATGATGCGTTATTAGATATTTTGGTTACTTCAATTGATTTTAATTTACATTCAGAATACCGCATTATGTCATTGTTAGAAAATTATTCTGAATCCCTTGATCTTGCTTATAGGCATTTGAAAGTATGCCCAATTCAGATTTTTGATAATTTGCGAGATATCGAAAGGATGGCGAATGAACAGTTTTGTCATGATGAATTTGTTGAAATTGAAATTCCGAGAGATGGAAATTGTCAGTTTCATTCGATTTCATATTCTTTGATTGGAAATATTAATTTGTCAAATGTTCTTCGAACGTTGGCATTCAGAAGCGTTTTACAAAATAAGTGCTATTTTGAAGGCAGAGAAAATTTACTTGAATCAGGATCATTTTTTAAACTTCTTTGTATTTCATGTGAAGACAGTGCCTGGGGTAATGCGGACACTTTATATGCATTGAGTATTATTTTACAGCGAAGTATTTTTGTCGTTATCAAAGGAACCCCAGTTAATTGTTTGGAAATCAGACCAGCAGTAGTATCATTCACTCCGATTGTTTTGATTTACGGATCATCCCATTATAATGTACTTCTTCCAATAAAACTTAATTCTAAATATGAGTTTCCGAATACAAATGTAATTAATGTAAGAGAAACGGAACTGTTTTCATAATTTTTTACTTGTTTAAACGGTTTCGATTCAAAACATGCCATTCAAAGCAGCATATAATTTGGTGTATTAAAATTGAGTGCAGAACATAAAAGTTGTGTTGCGTGCGATATTGTTATACACTGTGCCATTTCTTTGAGAGCTTTCAAAGTTAAATTATATGCCGGGAGTATAAACACAGTCAGTTTAATTTTAAATGAAATTTTTGGTAAGGCGTCAACATTGATAAGACAAGTCACTACAGATACTCAGTTAAACTTTGGTATTTGTGTATCGAACGTAGTGTCGAGAAATAGACAGTTATGCTGCGATTCGCTAGAATGATAATGATGACGATGATAATGATAATGATAATGTTTATAGTTGTTGAATTTTCAGTGGCTTTTTGTCGTCTTTTAACTAAAATAAAGAGAAGTCTACATATATTTGAGCACTGCGCGGTTTTTACATTCAATGTTCCAAATCTGAAAGGTTTCTCAATACAATTTTAGCAGTAAAGGTATGTGACTTGTTGAAAATAAGTTCTTTTTAATCTTTTTGAAAATATTACTCGATACGCTCAAATAGTTGTAGGGGAATGAGGTGGGAACATTATCATCATCATTATTATCATTACTTTATTATTCAAATTTCATACCATATGATACACACCATACCATACATTTAACCGTACGTTAAACCTCCCAATTGTTTCGATCGGATGTCAATCCGAATAAAGCTGTCAAGATTCTTCATTCCTTGAACCACACATAGGCAATTTGTGGCCAGGACACTGTTCATTTCAGTGGGAAATTGTATTTTGTTGAGAAATAGCCCAAAAAGAAAAACTATAGGAAAAAAGGAAGTATTCGAAGTTTTTTGAAAATGTGCAGTAATCTTTGGTGAAATCCGTTTTATTGAACGGAAGCGGCGGCGTCGGTTTTTTTTGTGACTTTGGAGAGATTCTTAAGACAATTGTGATTTCGTATTGTGGGTATGAGAATGACAGCAACACACACGAAAAATTCGCGGTGATGAGCATTTTTGGAGACCAAATCGGAATTCGAAATTGGTTTTAGTGAACGAAAGCGGAATTTAACTGACTGGGATTGGCCAGCGTCGTTTTTTAAAAGACCATTGTGCATTTGTTTGGCGTGGTTCTTGATGACTGCCACCTGAAAGGTTCGGGAAGCCGCTGTGAAATAGAATTTATTGAGCGATTAGGAAGACCAAATTTGTTAAAGCGGATCGGGAGACCGCTAGCAATAATGAAAATTTGATAAAGCGGATCGTGAGACCGCTAGGAAATTTACTGAAAATTGTTGAGCGGATCAAGAGACTGCTAGGAAATTTTGTGGAAAACTGTAGAGTGGATCGGGAGACCGCTAGGAAATTTACTGAAAATTGTTGAGCGGATCGGGAGACCGCTAGGAAATTTTGTGGAAACTATAGAGCGGATCGGGAGACCGCTAGGAAATTTACTGAAAATTGTAGAGTGGATCGGGAGACTGCTAGGAAATTTTGTGGAAAACTGTACAGCGGATCGGGAGACCGCTAGGAAATTTTGTGAAAAACTGTAGAGCGGATCGGGGGACCGCTAGAAAATTTACTGAAAACTGTTGAGCGGACCGGGAGACCGCTAGAAAATTTTGTTGAAAACTGTAGAGCGGATCGGGAGACCGCTAGGAAATTTACTGAAAATTGTTGAGCGGATCGGGAGACCGCTAGGAAATTTTGTGGAAAACTGTAGAGTGGATCGGGAGACCGCTAGGAAATTTACTGAAAATTGTTGAGCGGATCGGGAGACCGCTAGGAAATTTTGTGGAAAACTGTAGAGTGGATCGGGAGACCGCTAGGAAATTTACTGAAAATTGTTGAGCGAATCGGGAGACCGCTAGAAAATTTTGTGTAAAACTTTAGAGTGGATCGGGAGACCGCTAGGAAATTTACTGAAAATTGTTGAGCGGATCGGGAGACCGCTAGGAAATTTTGTGGAAAACTGTAGAGTGGATCGGGAGACCGCTAGGAAATTTACTGAAAATTGTTGAGCGGATCGGGAGACCGCTAGGAAATTTTGTGGAAAGTATAGAGCGGATCGGGAGACCGCTAGGAAATTTACTGAAAATTGTAGAGCGGATCGGGAGACTGCTAGGAAATTTTGTGGAAAACTGTACAGCGGATCGGGAGACCGCTAGGAAATTTTGTAAAAAACTGTAGAGCGGATCGGGAGACCGCTAGGAAATTTACTGAAAATTGTTGAGCGGATCGGGAGACCGCTAGGAAATTTTGTGGAAAACTGTAGAGTGGATCGGGAGACCGCTAGGAAATTTACTGAAAATTGTTGAGCGGATCGGGAGACCGCTAGGAAATTTTGTGGAAACTATAGAGCGGATCGGGAGACCGCTAGGAAATTTACTGAAAATTGTAGAGTGGATCGGGAGACTGCTAGGAAATTTTGTGGAAAACTGTACAGCGGATCGGGAGACCGCTAGGAAATTTTGTGAAAAACTGTAGAGCGGATCGGGGGACCGCTAGAAAATTTACTGAAAACTGTTGAGCGGACCGGGAGACCGCTAGAAAATTTTGTTGAAAACTGTAGAGCGGATCGGGAGACCGCTAGGAAATTTACTGAAAATTGTTGAGCGGATCGGGAGACCGCTAGGAAATTTTGTGGAAAACTGTAGAGTGGATCGGGAGACCGCTAGGAAATTTACTGAAAATTGTTGAGCGGATCGGGAGACCGCTAGGAAATTTTGTGGAAAACTGTAGAGTGGATCGGGAGACCGCTAGGAAATTTACTGAAAATTGTTGAGCGAATCGGGAGACCGCTAGAAAATTTTGTGTAAAACTTTAGAGTGGATCGGGAGACCGCTAGGAAATTTACTGAAAATTGTTGAGCGGATCGGGAGACCGCTAGGAAATTTTGTGGAAAACTGTAGAGTGGATCGGGAGACCGCTAGGAAATTTACTGAAAATTGTTGAGCGGATCGGGAGACCGCTAGGAAATTTTGTGGAAAGTATAGAGCGGATCGGGAGACCGCTAGGAAATTTACTGAAAATTGTAGAGCGGATCGGGAGACTGCTAGGAAATTTTGTGGAAAACTGTACAGCGGATCGGGAGACCGCTAGGAAATTTTGTAAAAAACTGTAGAGCGGATCGGGAGACCGCTAGGAAATTTACTGAAAATTGTTGAGCGGATCGGGAGACCGCTAGGAAATTTTGTGGAAACTATAGAGCGGATCGGGAGACCGCTAGGAAATTTACTGAAAATTGTAGAGCGGATCGGGAGACCGCTAGGAAATTTGTGAAAAACTGTAGAGCGGATCGGGTGACCGCTAGAAAATTTACTGAAAACTGTTGAGCGGACCGGGAGACCGCTAGAAAATTTTGTGGAAAACTGTAGAGCGAATCGGGAGACCGCTAGGAAATTTTGTGGAAAACTGTAGAGTGGATCGGGTGACCGCTAGGAAATTTACTGAAAATTGTTGAGCGGATCGGGAGACCGCTTGAAAATTTTGTGGAAAACTTTTGAGCGGATCGGGAGACCGCTAGGAAATTTTGTGGAGATCGATAGAAAATTTACTGAAAATTGTTGAGCGAATCGGGAGACCGCTGGAAAATTTTGTGGAAAACTTTAGAGCGGATCGGGAGACCGCTAGGAAATTTACTGAAAATTGTTGAGCGGATCGGGAGACTGCTAGGAAATTTTGTGGAAAACTGTAGAGCGGATCGGAAGACCGCTAGGAATTTTACTGAAAATTGTAGAACGGATCGCAAGATCGCTAAGAAATTTCCAGTAGTGACCAGCAGCTACGCCAACATCCAGGTCATGTGTAGAAATTAGACCTCTTGCTGAAGGACCCCATAATATCATCGTACAAGTGAATAAAATGAAAATGCACATGTATATTTGTAAGTGTGTGTGCTATGTTCCATTACTATTCAGAATTCGGTACACATAACGTTGGAAGAACGCCATATAAAATCGTTTTACAACTAATACTGTAAATGTTCAGCTAGAAGCAAATTTTAAGCAAAACTTTAACAAAAACAATTCCAAAAATACGTTATTTATGAGTGGTATTTGAACGTTATCGCAACTGATTGCAGAACAGTTTTACTATATGAGAGTTTTAACAGTTTTTAACAGTTACAAAACCTAACAACATATTAAAAATACATTCAATTCGGAATTAACGGTTGATGCATTGTATTTTACAATTTATATAAAAGTTAGCTTAAAGTTTTATCTACGCCTTGTCAAATCGTTTCGCAATTGTTTTAATATGGTTAATATGCATTGTGTTTTTACAGATTTTGAAAAAAATCGTTGAAAATGTCATCTGCCGGAAAATATGTTCGGGCCCCTAAATCCAACAGCGATCTCGAAGAATTCGGCAAAATGTATGGCGAGTGGTCGTCAGATGACATGGAGTTTGAAGAACGTCAAATTGCATTACATGAGAAACGTGAATATAAAAAAAGTGAAAACCAGGAATACATCCAGAAGATAGAAAAACTGCAGAATACTATAGACAAATTAGTTAACGAGATGAACACTTATCGCTCTCGTGAAGCTGACCAGTCGGTCAGAAGTTCTGCGCTTTCTGATGAAGATCAAAGCTGGAACAATGCGAAGGTCAATCCAGGTTCATCAGCAATCTCTGATGGTATTCGATGGGAAAATATAAAACCTTTCCCAAACGATGTTCCGGCATACGCTATGTGGGACCAATGGAACAGGTTTATCGATCGGTTTGAGATCGCTACTTCCTTGGCAAATGTGACGGACCCTGTCAAGCGCGCTCAGACATTGTTCCTTTCGATGGGAGAGAAACTCCAAGGAATTACCAGGGCCGCGAGACTTCGCCCAAGTCTGACCGAACCAAACTGCTACAACTTATTTGTCAAAAACATCGAAAAATATCTGCAATCAATGGTCGACGTAACGGCGGAACATGAAATGTTTTCCAATCTCAAACAAGGCATTGATGAGCCAACTATTGCCTTCCATGCACGTCTTTTGGAAAAAGTGCGTCTCTGTCGTTTCAGTCAAACGGATCAGGATCGATTCATTCGAATGCAACTACTTAAAGGAATGCGTAACCGTGAGGTGGCAAAGGCGGCCAGAATTTTTGGCTATGAGACGACATTTATTGTACAGTCTGCGACTCGAGAAGAGGCATACATTCCGAAACTGTCACGAGTAGCTGAATCCAGCAGAGCATTCATGGTGTCGCGAGAACGGAATCGGTTTAGCGGAAATGAACATCTGCCAAAACGCCGAAATAATGATGCGGGCTGGAATAACCCAAAAAGGTATCGACAAGAAAGTGAGAACCATTTTTCCGGAGAAGGAAAACGTTTTCGCTGCAATAAGTGTAACCGTTTGTTCCACAAATCTGGAACTTGTCCGGCAACTTATGAGGAGTGTCGTACTTGTGGAATTCGTGGACATTACGCGGCAACGTGCAGGGAAAGAAATGCCACATACATTCAGAAAAGGCAAAGCTCCATTAAGGACAGATCGGGTGAAAAAGTTAATCATAGGTTCATCGGAGCCAATTTGTTTCATACACGCAAAAGAAATTAGAGATTAATTTGCCGGAATTTTTCACTTAGACTCAACTTATGCTGTTCCCATTGAATCTACTTGTGTCCTTTAGACTATATTTTACTTCCCTATAACTTATTAATTTCACGTAAAATCTAAGTGAACGCACACACCCTTATTTTTAGTTTTTTTTTTCAATCACGAAAGTAAACATTCAATCCTTTCGTGGGGAAGTCCTCATACACTCAAAAGAAAAGCATAGTAAAATTACTAAATCCGTGGTTTAAATGAACAACACGCAACCATATTTTTGAGTCAATAATGTTTTGTTTTTGAAATTACTACGCGCATTGTAATTTTACTATGTGTTAATTTTTGCTGCGCATAGTAGTCTGTCTGTCAATGATTGAATAAATTCTTTTTCTTCGTGCATTGTAAAAGTACAATTTTCCATTATAAAAATATCACATTAAAATAAGTATCGTAGCATGGTATACAATAGTGAACCTTCATATAAGAGAAGCGACATCTGATCCCTCTTAAAATAAAATATGTGGCAACATCGCCGAAATCTTGGACAAAAAAATCCTCAGCACTGTTTTCTGGCTCAATGGCTGATATGAATAAAGCTCTAGTAATTGCTTTTGCTATTTTCGAGCAGTTTTGTGAGTCAAATACTCCTAATGGCATGCATATTTTTTATTCGGAGCTGGTTGAAAGTAAATGTTCTACTCTGCTTTTTCATATGTAGTTGAGCAAATGCTTTCAAATTTTGCCATTCCAAAGTTCGAGCTAAGTAAAAGCTATCGAAGCAATTGCTATTTTTTTATTCAAACCACCTAATGTTCAAGCTCTAAAGTGAACGCTCCTTCAATCCAACAAAACAACATTGAACTCGATGCCCAAATGATCGCGATAAACGGTATGAATGACTTGAATTTCGTTAATAATCAGTTAGTTTTTTAACCAGGAACACGATTCACCAAAGTATTGAAAAAAAATTGCACCTAATCATAAATTCATATGACCAGCTTTAAAATTATCTGTTTGAACTTGTAAGCGTTGCTAGTCAGTCGAAGGAGGCCGCGGTGATCTAGTTGTAATTGTAAATTAAATAAATGTTGCAGTGTTGTTTGTGGGGGTTAAGGGGCTCTCCTTGGTGAAGCAGTCCACCAAGCCACGCTAACCTAGCGAACGACCGGGCGAAAGATGGTCGTTCAACAACCCACCACCAGAGCGCAGTGCAGAGATGTGAGCCGTAGTCTTCAGGCGAAGAGGCGAAGCGTGCGATAGGGCGAAGCGAAAACGAGCGCGGGACGGGGGCAATGAACGCGAATGGGGTCAGAGCCGGTCAAAATGGAAATGACCATTCACTCTGGAAATAGTTCGCGAACGCACAAAACCGATCCTAAAAGTAACTGAAGGATCATAAAATTCTTCGTAAAATTTTAATTGTGGTGATTTGTGTAATCAGATTCCTAAAGGAACAGGAATCACCACCAGCAGAAGATTCATAAAAGGAAAGGCCAATCTTGAGTCGTTTCCGATTGGAACTCCAGGTAACCCCACGCCATTTTGCCCCTGCCCAAAAATATCCCTCTAATATAACCCTGAATATTATCAGGACCCCGCTGTTTCGGCTTGATTTTAAATCAACCAAACCCCGAGAGCGCCACAGCGCTCTAGAACTTCAGCCGACCACCACACCCGTCGGTGTTGTCATTCCGGTACCTGGTTCAGCACCCAAGGTGGGGCCAGGTACGGCATCACCACGCGCTTTACTCACCGTAGAAGGTCCAAGCGCGCCGCCCGACAATATCGACCGACCACCGTCGGTGTTACTTTCCCGGTACCTGTCTCAGCACCCAAGGTGGGGTCAGGTACTCCGCAATCACGCCGTTTCGCTCAGCTACGACGGACCAGCAGTGCCCGGTTCAGCACCCAAGGTGGGGCCGGGTACAACAACACTACCCGCAAGAGCCAGCCAGCTTCTAAGCGGACCTCCTCAAACCCGAGCTCGACGACAAGGAGGAACGGAATACTTACCAGGTCAGATAATTAGGTTAAGAAAGTGGTGGGTTAGCCAATTACTGCGAATCTGTGAAATTATACGGTACCTAGAATTTATCCGAGGAGTTTTTCTTAGCTCTCCCGAACTTCCCTGCAACTTGGTTGTATGTAAGCTTGCCGACCCTAGGGATTATTAGGGGTTCACCGCAAATCTACCGATTAGCTATCAGCTAGTCTTACACTTTTCCGCCCGACAATATCGACCGACCACCGTCGGTGTTACTTTCCCGGTACCTGTCTCAGCACCCAAGGTGGGGTCAGGTACTCCGCAATCACGCCGTTTCGCTCAGCTACGACGGACCAGCAGTGCCCGGTTCAGCACCCAAGGTGGGGCCGGGTACAACAACACTACCCGCAAGAGCCAGCCAGCTTCTAAGCGGACCTCCTCAAACCCGAGCTCGACGACAAGGAGGAACGGAATACTTACCAGGTCAGATAATTAGGTTAAGAAAGTGGTGGGTTAGCCAATTACTGCGAATCTGTGAAATTATACGGTACCTAGAATTTATCCGAGGAGTTTTTCTTAGCTCTCCCGAACTTCCCTGCAACTTGGTTGTATGTAAGCTTGCCGACCCTAGGGATTATTAGGGGTTCACCGCAAATCTACCGATTAGCTATCAGCTAGTCTTACACTTTGGCGCCCAACTAAAACTGCCTTACCGTTACTAGTTGTAGGGGTTCCACCGGTATCCGTTGCAGAATTCTCTGGGAAAACATCCAGGTTTCCTTTAAATAATTTTTGCAGTAATTGGTTGAATTACAAAACTTTCAACCGCTTTTGAAATTATTTCAGATTTAACAGAGGGGTTCTGAAGTTCAAATGAACGAGGAAAACACGATTGTTTAAAAATTTAGTCGGAGAGAAATTGAGTTAAATAATTTGTTTCAAATTGGAGCAATTTTTATCTGTATGTTGTGGTAATTTTTGGTGTGATGATCTGTGATATTCAAAAGTAAAACAAAACAATACAAAACTCTTTATTTCATCTTAATGATATCTTACAATTACAATTTTAACGTGTTCTTATTTTGTAGAACTTCTTACTTTTGAACATTAATTAATTTTTAATTTATTATTATTTCATAATATTCGTTAAATTTTTTCCCTTGGTGCTATTTTAATCCTTAAGTTCATCTGATTGACTTTACATTCAATTATTTTGTGGTTCTGTTCAACTTTTCTTTTGCTGTTCTTGTTAAATACCTTTGATTATTCAACTGTTGAATTCTAAACACGAAAATGGAATCGCAACTAAAACAACAATATTTATCCATAAACCCAGCTCATCTCTCTGATCACGAGCTTGATCATGAGTTGCGTATCCGCCACACAGACGTGTCCGATTTGAGGCGCAGCAACCAGGAACGCACTTTACGCGAACTTTTGAAAGCTGAAAAGGAAAAAGAAACAGTTGAATACGAAATTTTATGGGAAAAGCCAGAAGATGAAATAATCGAATGTGGGGTTAAGTTAGATGAGATTAGGAATGCATTAAAGGGTAAAAAGGCGAAAAAAGTTCCAGACCAATGTCACAAGTCCAGACTGTTGCATGTATTTTTCAGAATGGAACGTTTGAAATTGCACGCTAAGAATGTAGATGACGTCAACAGCATTGATATCTTTGCTGCTGAGTGCACTAAACTTCTGAGCATGTTCTTCTCAATCGTTTCCCCCATCCAAGAAGTCAGACAAGCAGAATTGAGCCTGATCAATGAAAGTATTCATCCTGTCATTGATAACGAACCAAATGAGAATGGAGAGGGTTTAAATGATCATCTTAGCAGCGAACCAAATCCAAACGAACAAGCTATGCTTGAGCGAGATGAATACGTTGATCCGGCAACAAATGCGAGTGAAGATCACGGAGAATTCGAAAACAACTCTTTTGATGAGGATCGAGTAGAAACAATGGGATTGTTAGACGAGAAAGATAAAGCTATTCTCAAACTCGTAGGCGAAAATCGTAAGTTGAAATCGGCGCTAAGCCAACTGCTCGAGCGCATCTCGGCATTGGAAAGCTCTCGCGATACTAATAAGCCCGCAGGGTATGCAAATGGGAAAAAGTCGAGCAGTTCTGTACGTTCAGAAACTGGCAGCATAAAAAAACCATCAAATTTCGATGAATGGTTGAAAATCAAAGGAGCTTCCTTGCCAAGTTTGGTCGAGGAAATTAGGCCTATTTCGACTCATGAAATCGTTGAAAATAACAACCAAATAATATCACGTCGCGATCGTCTACCCATCCACAAATGGACGGTTCGGTATGATGGGATGGATAACGGTAGGAGAATTAACGAGTTCCTAAAAGAAATCGAATTTAATGCTAGGTCTGAAGGCTTTTCAAAAGATGAACTGTTTGCGTCTGCGCATCATCTTTTTACGCGTAAGGCACGTGCTTGGTTTATGGAGATAAACGGCTCCAATGAATTAGGTTCATGGGATAACCTCGTGAAGGAGATCAAAAATGAGTTTATGCCGATAGATATAGACTATCAATACGAGCGGTTAGTTAACGCGAGAAGGCAAGGGCCACGCGAAAAATTTCAGGATTTTTACCTGGATATAGTACGTATTTTCCGTTGCATGTCCGAGCCATGGGATGACCGTCGGAAATTTGATACTCTTTTCCGCAATACCAGGGAAGATTGTAGAACTGCGATGTTAGCTGCCGGAACAGATTCGATCCCTAAAATGAGAGAGTTCGGTAAGCGGTTCGATGCTATTAATTGGCACATTTATGCAAAAAAAGATACCCAGTTTTCGATGAGATCTAATGCTGAAATCGGAGAATTGCAATACGGTAACAATCAGTCTGGTAACAATAATTATTACGAATATAATAAACATTCCAATAATAATTTTCAAAAGAAAACGCCAAATTCTGATTATCAATCAATTAGTTATAATAAAAAAAATAATCAAAGAACAAATTACCGTACTGAACCAGAAAAACAAGAATTGGGGAAAAATGAAAGGTTTCCTCAAAGGAGTAAACCATTCACTTCTGGAAATTCTTATGGTGGGAACCAAAATCCTGGTCCAAGTGGAACGGACCCAATTCAAAGAATTGTTAAAGCCTACATTCCCATAAAAAGGGGATTTTGTTTCAACTGCCATGAACAGGGACATGATTTTAAGGAATGTGAAGAATCTCGGAACGTGTTCTGCTGGGTTTGTGGTTTTCCCGGGTTCGCCACTTCGGAGTGTCCTTATTGTGATGCAAAAAACGCAGGAAAGGCTGTTCAGTGAGGCAGAGCAGCCAACGTAACTCCTTAAGGCCTCAAGTTCCCATTTCAAATGACCCAACAGACATTCTCCAACAATTGGGTTATGCGAAGGTATTCAATCATGCTAAGGATGACGAGATTGCAACGTTGCTCATCAACCTTAACAATGATTCAAGACCTTTCGCGAAAATCCATTTGATGGGGATTGAACTGGTTGGTCTTTTGGACAGTGGAGCTGCACGAACGGTTGTAGGGATCGGGGCAAGAAAAATTATTCAACTACTAAATTTAAATCTAGAAACGGCTCCTGTAAATTTGAAAACTGCTTCCGGAGAAAAACCACTGATAACTGATGTACAAGCTCGAACAAAAAATCTTCAGAAACGTGTGTAAAATTTCCAGTGCTCTCTTTTAAAGAAGCCGTTAAAAAGTGACGAAAAACAGTGCCATCTATTGCTTGATTTGTAACTTTTGAACGGCGCAATAGATGGCACTGTTTCTAGATAGCTCTTTTGAAAGTAAGAATTTTTCGAAAGGGCGCAATGGTATTTAAACTCATTAATAAATAAATTTGAATACATGAATTGCTCTACATAATTAGATGAACTACGAATCAATTTCAGCTTAGAAAAATAGCATCATTATAATGTTGTTACTAGAGAGACTGACGAAATGACAAATATACAAGCTGTAATTATTAAATTCCAGATACGTATTCTAAATTTCAAATGCTATCATTCAAACAAGCCGAACCAACTTTCGAAGTACCTTATTCTTGGAAGCGCGCAACTGTATATGATCTCAAAAATTTATAAACTAACGTCGTAAACAAATTTTACCTTGATTCTTTTTACTAAAAAGGACTAACTAACAACTTTGAACAAGCCAGACGAATCAGTTATTTTATTAAGTTGAGCTTAAAACACTGATAACTGATGTACAAGCTCGAACAAAAAATCTTCAGAAACGTGTGTAAAATTTCCAGTGCTCTCTTTTAAAGAAGCCGTTAAAAAGTGACGAAAAACAGTGCCATCTATTGCTTGATTTGTAACTTTTGAACGGCGCAATAGATGGCACTGTTTCTAGATAGCTCTTTTGAAAGTAAGAATTTTTCGAAAGGGCGCAATGGTATTTAAACTCATTAATAAATAAATTTGAATACATGAATTGCTCTACATAATTAGATGAACTACGAATCAATTTCAGCTTAGAAAAATAGCATCATTATAATGTTGTTACTAGAGAGACTGACGAAATGACAAATATACAAGCTGTAATTATTAAATTCCAGATACGTATTCTAAATTTCAAATGCTATCATTCAAACAAGCCGAACCAACTTTCGAAGTACCTTATTCTTGGAAGCGCGCAACTGTATATGATCTCAAAAATTTATAAACTAACGTCGTAAACAAATTTTACCTTGATTCTTTTTACTAAAAAGGACTAACTAACAACTTTGAACAAGCCAGACGAATCAGTTATTTTATTAAGTTGAGCTTAAAATTAACAATCCAACGAAGAAATGCAGATTCTAAGCTACTCTGAGCGGGCATTTTCACGCATCATATCTGTTTATATTAAGTGCTTCATGCTAGTTTGAAGCAATTCGGAAAACAGCTTTAAGCGTAAAACTTTGATAACGCAAATCATAAATGTGTAATAAATCTTCAAAATCAATTTGCTCGAAACTCGTTAAATAGATACGACCTTTTCATAATTGACTAAACATTTGTTATTTTGTTTTGTTTACATTTAATTTTCTTCTTGACAGTTCTCTCTGGTGTCCTTGGAGACATCTGGTGGCTCAACCAAAAAACATAAATTGATTCAAAACAGTCGTTGGGACTTTACACACTTTTCAAGGCTTAGCTTGTACATCAGTTCATCAGTGGAAAAACTTGAAATTTTAGGATGTGCGGATGTTCCAGTAACCTTTAACGATACAACAAAAATTTTAAATTTAATTTTCGCCCCAACCCTCAAACGCAAGTGCATTTTGGGGTATGACTTTTGGCAGAAATTTGGGATAACACCAACAATCCAGGATCTGCCATTGAGTTTTGCTGATAATGAAACCCACGAAATTATGGAAATCCAAGAAGAATTAACAGAAATCCAAAAACAAAAATTAGAAAAAGTCAAAAGTATGTTTTTTCACGCGGAGGAAGGAAAATTTGGAAAAACAAATGTATTAGAACATAAAATTGAATTTAAAAATGAATATAAAGATGCTGCACCATTGAGGCAAAATCCTTATCCATGGAGTCCACAAATTAGGGATAAAATAAATGATGCCTTGGATAAGTTACTGAAAGATGGAATAGTGGAACCTTCAAACTCTGAATGGTCACTTCCGATTATAGCAGTAGCTAAGAAGGACGCATCGGAAGTTAGAATATGTCTCGACGCCCGGAAGCTCAATGAGCGCACAAAAGGAGATGCTTACCCATTGCCGCACCAGAACCGAATACTGAGCCACCTGGGCCCAGTGAAGTACCTTTCTACCATAGACTTGTCGCAGGCCTTCTTTCAAATTCCGTTACACACCGAGTCCCGAAAATACACGGCATTTTCGGTCCCAGGAAGAGGACTCTTCCAGTGGACACGTTGTGTAATGGGGTTATGTAATTCGCCAGCCACTTTGAGCAAGTGTATGGATAGAATTCTGGACCATGGTGCTCTCGAGCCGTCAATATTCGTGTATCTGGACGACATTGTGGTAGCATCTCAAACGTTTGATGAACACATAGTACGACTTGAAGATCTTGCTGAGCGCTTAAAAAAGGCAAACCTCTGCATAAATTTGAAAAAATCGAAGTTCTGCTGTCAGCAATTGCCGTATCTTGGATATATCTTATCCCAAGATGGTTTGCGGCCTAATCCCGATCGCATAAAAGCGATCGTTGGATATCAGGTTCCGAAATCGGTAAGACAACTCAGACGATTCCTCGGTATGACCAACTACTACCGTAGGTTTATCGAAAATTTCAGCGAGATTACAGCACCTCTCACTGACTTGTTGAAGAACAAGCCAAAGAGGGTGCAGTGGACCACGGCAGCAGACGCTTCTTTCAAAATCATAAAAGACCGACTCATATCAGCGCCTGTGATGGCTAATCCAAATTTCGCGCTTCAATTCACAGTCCAAACCGACGCGAGTGATTCGGCTATCGCAGGTGTCCTCACTCAAATTCAGAATGGCGAGGAAAAGGTAATAGCGTACCACTCCGAGAAACTAAAAGGCGCTGAGCTGAACTACCACGCGGCTGAAAAGGAAGGACTAGCTGCACTTCGCTGCATTGAAAAATTCAGGGGCTACATTGAGGGAACCAAATTCATTTTGGTTACCGATTCGTCTGCCCTGACTTTCATAATGCGTGCGAAGTGGAGGTCGTCCTCCCGTTTAAGCCGGTGGAGTATCACGCTTCAGCAATTCCAAATGGAAATACGCCACCGAAAAGGGAAGGAAAATGTGGTCGCTGATGCCCTTTCCCGGTCAATTGAAGCACTAGATTTGGAACAGAAAGATGAATGGTACAAAAAGCTTTTATCGGGGGTCAAAAAAGACCCAGAACTATACATTGACTTTAAAATTCAAAACAATAAACTGTATAAATTTGTTTCAGCGAAAACAGACACTATGGACTATCGCTATGAATGGAAACAGTGTGTCCCTTCTTCTTTGCGAACCCAAGTCATGGAGGATGAGCACGAGGAAAGCTTACATGTTGGGTATGACAAATGCGTAGAAAAAATAAAACGTCGCTTTTATTGGCCACGCATGTGCAGCGACATACGCAAGCACATAGCAAAATGCGTCCCGTGCAAACAAAACAAGCACTCAACAGTTTCAAGCGTGCCAGAAATGGGGAAGCAGAGAATCGCCAGCCGGCCCTTTCAACTCATTTGCATGGATTACATCCAATCTCTACCGCGGAGCAAGCAAGGCAATAGTCATTTGTTAGTAATTATGGACATTTTTTCAAAATATTCCTTGCTTGTCCCCGTTCGGAAGATTTCGAGTGTTAATCTGTGTAAAGTGTTGGAAGAGCAGTGGGTCAGGCGTTTCTCAGCCCCCCAAATAATCATATCCGACAACGCAAGCACGTTTTTGTCTAAGGAATTTTGTAATTTTGTCGAAAAGTACGAAATACAGCATTGGACTAACTCACGCCATCGTAGCCAAGCTAACCCAGCTGAACGTCTGAACCGTACGATCAACTCGATGATTAGATCGTACGTAAAAACAGACCAAACTTTGTGGGACACTAGAATTTCAGAAATCGAATACATGCTAAACAATACAATTCATTCGTCCACAAAGTTTAGTCCGCACTGCGTTATTTTTGGCCACGAAATTGTATCTAAAGGTTCCGATCACCGATTAGAATGTACCGAAGATCTTTCTGAAGAACAACGCATGAACAAATTCAGAGGCATAAGCAAAAAAATAAACGAATTTGTACAAGATCAGCTTAAGAAAACCCACGAATATACAAAAAAGACATACGACCTACGCCACAAACGTTACTCACCCTCATTCCAACCAGGCCAACGGATATTTAAAAGGAATTTCCAGCTGTCTTCCGCTAGCCAGAGGTACAATGCAAAAATAGGTCCTCAATTCGTTCCTTGTATTGTCCTCAGAAAAAAGGGTACAAGTTCGTACGAACTCGCCGACATGAACGGAAAACCTCTAGGGGTTTTCTCCGCCGCGGATCTAAAAGCATAACAAACTAAGCTATCGCGAAAAATTTCTGCGTAATATTACCAAAATCGGAACGAATGCGAGATTTCGGTAATAATAGATACCTGATCGTCGTGTGTAAGCAAAAAAAATATTAAATCCTGCTTTAAGTACAGCATAACTTGTATACAAGTTTTCGCCAGACGGCTGATATAACCCGGCAATCATCACTCAAAAGTGGGTGGCACAGCGGGTGCACTCATATTGTTCGTTCACGCAGTGTAATATTTGTGTATGCATGTTCATCCATCGGTCATTGGTCATTCAGTCATCTGTAATAAAATAAAAAAAAAAAGAAATATATTTAAAAAAAAAATTAGATTGTAATTCTGTGTCATGAACTTTTAACCAGTAGTGTAAAGTTCAACCGATAGTTATGCGTTAATTTCGATACCTTGCCTTGCACATCACAACATAATTCTTATTGGAATGCAAGTACAAGAGAAAGCAACGATGAAACACATACAAGAACAAATTGGATCGAGCGGATGCGTTACACTAAAATTAACTGATCGAATGCACTTTCATAACACTTTACTTACCTATGATTGGCCAGGTTTTATTTGACAATTTTGATAGGAGACAGTTGAACTACCCGTAGTCATTCATTGATCCAAGAACTAACGGCCATAGTCCCTCAAAACCATTGAATGTAACAGGTATTTCAACTGACTCGTCGTTACAAAATTGCAAATAAAACCATACCTGTTATCAGCATCCCTCCGCATGTGATCCGCACAGAATTCTGTTTATCATTGTCACCAATTTGACAGATCGTATCCATTCTATCACACATACAGGTAAAAATATTAAAATTAGTCCTAAATCGCAACTCCGACAAGTCGCGTGAAATGTTTCATGGTTGAAGCACAAGCTTGTTCATGACTGTGATATTTTGTTTGTGAACGCTCCTTTAGTATTTATTCATTAGCTTTAATTAATTATTCAGTAGTTCAATTTTAATTTATTTTAGTTTATAATTTGTTTCATGCTTTCTATTTATTTTTTTAACTTGTATTTCGTATAGTTTTGTTTTAGCTTTAAAATGTTTTTAAGCAATCTAAATAGAATTGGGCAGTATTGTGTGAGGTTATCAAGCCCTTGTGGTTTTGATATTTTGATCGCTGGAGACCGGAGTCGAAAGACGCTGATGGTCAGTACAGGACCATGTGTCCCGAAACTGAGAGGAGTCGGGAAACCGATGATGATAACTTATGACCCCGATACTCAAATCATAATACTCGAAAATTTTATGCGTTTTCCTCTAGTAAAATGTTTTTTGGAATCTATTACGTTCGGTGTGAAATATTTCTCCAGCAACCGTAAAGTTATGTCAATTCAACCGTGCGATTATTATTTAGTGGAAACAGGTTCAGAGCTATGTGTTCTCGGTGTGTTCGCTCTAGACTAGTGATGGTTTAAAAGGAAAATATTTACTTTGTAAATATTTTTCCCCGAGCAGTGGGAGAGTGTAAGCGTTGCTAGTCAGTCGAAGGAGGCCGCGGTGATCTAGTTGTAATTGTAAATTAAATAAATGTTGCAGTGTTGTTTGTGGGGGTTAAGGGGCTCTCCTTGGTGAAGCAGTCCACCAAGCCACGCTAACCTAGCGAACGACCGGGCGAAAGATGGTCGTTCAACAACCCACCACCAGAGCGCAGTGCAGAGATGTGAGCCGTAGTCTTCAGGCGAAGAGGCGAAGCGTGCGATAGGGCGAAGCGAAAACGAGCGCGGGACGGGGGCAATGAACGCGAATGGGGTCAGAGCCGGTCAAAATGGAAATGACCATTCACTCTGGAAATAGTTCGCGAACGCACAAAACCGATCCTAAAAGTAACTGAAGGATCATAAAATTCTTCGTAAAATTTTAATTGTGGTGATTTGTGTAATCAGATTCCTAAAGGAACAGGAATCACCACCAGCAGAAGATTCATAAAAGGAAAGGCCAATCTTGAGTCGTTTCCGATTGGAACTCCAGGTAACCCCACGCCATTTTGCCCCTGCCCAAAAATATCCCTCTAATATAACCCTGAATATTATCAGGACCCCGCTGTTTCGGCTTGATTTTAAATCAACCAAACCCCGAGAGCGCCACAGCGCTCTAGAACTTCAGCCGACCACCACACCCGTCGGTGTTGTCATTCCGGTACCTGGTTCAGCACCCAAGGTGGGGCCAGGTACGGCATCACCACGCGCTTTACTCACCGTAGAAGGTCCAAGCGCGCCGCCCGACAATATCGACCGACCACCGTCGGTGTTACTTTCCCGGTACCTGTCTCAGCACCCAAGGTGGGGTCAGGTACTCCGCAATCACGCCGTTTCGCTCAGCTACGACGGACCAGCAGTGCCCGGTTCAGCACCCAAGGTGGGGCCGGGTACAACAACACTACCCGCAAGAGCCAGCCAGCTTCTAAGCGGACCTCCTCAAACCCGAGCTCGACGACAAGGAGGAACGGAATACTTACCAGATCAGATAATTAGGTTAAGAAAGTGGTGGGTTAGCCAATTACTGCGAATCTGTGAAATTATACGGTACCTAGAATTTATCCGAGGAGTTTTTCTTAGCTCTCCCGAACTTCCCTGCAACTTGGTTGTATGTAAGCTTGCCGACCCTAGGGATTATTAGGGGTTCACCGCAAATCTACCGATTAGCTATCAGCTAGTCTTACAATCTATAACATCAATCACAATAGCTTCCTTGGTTGAGTTTTCAATAAGAAAGGTAAAAGCTCTGCGACAAAATGTTCGGATCGTTTGGAATCGATTTTGACAGTTCTTTTGTATCTATTGGAATTTTGTGTTTGAGACGTCGCTTCTCTTATATGTAGGTTCACTAGTATACAATACAAAATTACCATGATGCATGATATAAAGGCCTCAAAATAAAATTCATTTGTTACCAATACAAAATTTTATTTCTCCAATTTTTTTTTCAACTTATTTTATACGACCACGGTCGGGGTCGGGGGAAATTGGTATCACATGGAAGACTACATCTAGTGCCTGAAATGAAAAAAGGAAAACAAGAAAAAAAAATTAATTTTAGGAAATAGGAAAATTGTTCAGGTTGCTTATTCAATAAGCAGTAGATTGATTAATCAAAAAACACAATTTCACTCACCTGAAAGACTGCATTCAATGGCCCGGCAGATGTAAGAATCCTTCGTCCCAGTGTTCCCCAACGTTGGCCAATTGACGAAATCTTTACTGGTTCCACCATCCAGGGACGTTCCCACGGTTGGGGAACTCGAGAACAGCATTCGCCGACACTTGAATAAATTGAGAAAAAAAAAGTAAATCTATCTTGCACACATAGGTATGGAAAAATGGGAAAAAATAACACAATCTCACTTACCTGAAAACATACATTTTCCGACCATGTTGTCCGGCTGCGGGTGCGTATCGGTTTAAAGGCTCGTTAAGGCCATGCCCGGCTGTCGTCGATCAATCTGGACTTCACGCGCGAAAGATGATGACCATGCGCATAGTCATTGCAAGAACACGAATAGTGCAATATCTAAATATCATGCGCATGGTAATTTAGACATGAGGAAATTACTATGAGCTGTCAAAGTTCACATAGTAAAAATACTATGTCGTTGTACTTTAGCCCAGATTTCTGGTAGAAAATACTAAATCGTAGTTTAAAATACTAGATCGTGGACATAGTAAAATTATCATGATCCTGTATTTGAAAACCCAATGCAATTTTTTTTTCCTTGTAAAGAAAGAACTCTCAAAGATAAGTTGATGATTTACAATTATACTAATAATATAAACTTTCTCGAGTTTGAGCACACGTTATATAAAAAATAAGTAATACAACTTTTTCCTGGCTAATGAATAATCACAAAACGATTGATATTTTCTTATCGTGTACAAACTTCAAAATTGGGTAATCTATAACTCATATTTTATCAAGTATTCTTAAATGTGCTCAAGAATCAAAACAAAACAAGTTCAGTTATCTGGATGGACTATTCTGTTTCGGAAAAGAGAGCATGAGAACACAGATCGGAGGTAGGAGCCATCTCTCATTGTATCCCCCAATGGAGAACCGTGAACCATCACGAAGCAAGAGCCCGGCACACAGGATATTGCCTCAATAAATCCCTCCAGCGCCAAAATACAATCCATCCGCGTCGCATTCGGCTCTGAGAAAGCGTTTCCTGACAAGCATCCTCAAGAGGAAACTACTAGGTCGATTCGCACAACACCAGCAGCCGAGCCAGAAAACAAAACAAACCAGTACACCCGATCCCGAGGCCACAGTCACAACCCAAACCTCCAGCGATCCTGGCAAACTCGGGTAATGGTTCCCGGGAGGTCACCTTCAAAATGCTACACAAGTTGATTCCAAAGTGGAGGCTCTCAGCCATTCGGCCACCTCGAACGAGGAGCAGCTGCTACAGGCCTCGACCGCAACAATCAAGCGGTAAGTGAACAACAAATTTAGCGCTTCCCACCTGCCTCATATTTCGGAGCACTCATGCGTCCTGGCCCAGGCCATGGCCGCGATTTCCGTTGACAACTGTGAGTAGTTTATAAAAACTTCTCTATATATTGTGGCAAAAGTGTCTTAAGAGCCAAGGAGATTGAAATTCCAAGCTTCTGGTTTCATTACTTTTTGGCGATATTTTCTTATACCTGTAGGGTTCTACCTTTTACCAAGTATGCATTGTGTATAATCATAACACACCTTACTATATGAAATACCTTGAGACCAGACAGAAAGTGAACAGAAGAGCTGATAGCAGGGAGCGTGTAGAGAACGTCACGGGTAGTCAGAGTGATGATGATTCTACGAGTGTAAAAATAAGGAATAAAGTGCGTTGGATGGATACTATAATTGGCGACGATCGGGAGAACGAACCAGGAATATGAAAGGTACGTTTTCAA
The DNA here is from genome assembly GCF_029784155.1 of Uranotaenia lowii. Taxonomy (NCBI): domain Eukaryota; kingdom Metazoa; phylum Arthropoda; class Insecta; order Diptera; family Culicidae; genus Uranotaenia; species Uranotaenia lowii. The sequence continues at coordinate 72,513,738 of NC_073692.1, read as the reverse complement.
TTATTTTCTGGACAAATGATGGCCTGGTTGTGCATTGAAATCAATTACACCTGGAAGATGTTTTTTTCGAAAACGTAACCCAAAATGACCGTCGAAAAGATGCGAGTGTTCTGCTGTTGTGGGAGAAGAGTGAGAAGAAGCGAAATAGAAGCCATGATAATTTGATGAGAAAATACATTATAGTATGGTTTCAATGAAAAGTAAACAAAATTTACAAGGTGCCTTAAAGAGTAAGGTACATATTTCGTAAGTGGTGTAGATTGATTTATGGATTCGTTTGGAAAGAATGAATGGTAATCTTGAATAAGATATACAAATTTGTTAGTTGTTATGGTTTGGTAAGATTCAGAGTTTTCAAAAGGTTGAAAAATAAATTAATTTAGGTTTACTTTTTGAAAAGGAAAAGTGAATGAAGGAATGCAAAATATGCGATACCACCATCTCTTGTAATGTTCTGTTATTAATAATTCACCCGTTCTGACGATGTAACTTTACTGATTGACTATTTTAGGACTATTGTGCGTGAATGTAGTGTCGATATGTTGTGATAAAGGACGTGTTTCTGTTAGGCAGCGGGATATCGCTGACATTAAAATATTAGTGAAACTGTTTATTTAGAAGCCAAAAAAAAAACATTTTTTTTGAAAAGTGGAGCAGTAGCTTAGCTGGAACCCTAGTGCTGGGAGCCTAGAGTGGAGTGATAGAACATTAGCAGAAGGCTATGTTCAACTCTAGAGCTGGGAGCTTAGAGTGGAGTGATAGAACATTAGCAGGAGGCTATGTTCAACTCTAGTGCTGGGAGCCTAGAGTGGAGTGTTGGAACATTAGCTGGAGGCTATGTTCAACTCTAGTGCAGGGTGCCTAGAGAGGAGTGTTGGAACATTAGCAGGAGGCTATGTTCAGCTCTAGAGCAGGGTGCCTAGAGTGGAGAGTGTTTAAATTAGCAGGGAGCGGAATATGATAATTCTAAAGCTAAGTATGAGTTCAAGACGAGATAAACTAGCTAGCGAGCAACATAGGATTGATCTAGAGCAGGGAGCCTAGACATAACGGTGAAAGTAACAGGGAGCTACGTGTATCTCTTGTGTTGAAGAGCTCTGGATCAAGTGTGACAAGTGTGTGACGATTGAATTGAGCTAAGCTTATCTGTAGTGTAGGGAACATAGAGATGAGTGCAAAAACTTAGCTGGGAGATAAGTAGAACTGAATTTAAATAAGGAAAACTAGACAAGTTTGTGATATGTGGGCATTTCCGATTTTAGATAGTTAAGCTTATCGAACTTACCAGTAGTGGAACAGAATATAGATCAGAACACGAATGGAAAAAATGGCATAAGTAGAGTGTCCAACTGAACTATGAGGTAGAAAATTAGTTGGAGTCTGTGATGTGTAGTACTATTGTGTGTTTGAGTACTAGGTTCAACACTACACAAGGATTTATTTCGGAAAATATTCGAAGAAATTTCAGAGATGTTTAAATGATCGTGGAAAGATATATAAAATGAAATTCTATCAGTAGCTATCACATATTGAAGCTCTGGAAAGTGTTAGTTTCCAGTGGAAAAATAAAAAAAAATATAACACCTTAATCTTGATTGGAGACATGCAGCTAAAGAAAAATGAAAGAAAATGTGGTGAAGAAGGAACACCGTCAGAATAACTAAAGGAATGTATCGTTCTTGGTCCAGAGAGGTATCGACAGAATGAGTATGAAAGCGTGTTCAAAATGGGATGTTAGCTTGCGAACTTTCAAGTGTTTCAACTGTATTGAACGAAATAAAACCTTAATATAACGTTGTAAAAGACATTGGGCTAGGAGAAGAAAGGGAAGAAAATTTACTATACGTTCCACTTTGGAAGTAAAACTGTCGTGTTGAAGAATGCAATCTGAGGTGTCGAGATGGAAGTAAACATGTTAATCGCATAGCGGTGTTATAAATAAGCGATAAAATTATCAAAGTCTATGATAGGTAGTTTCTCGAACTTGTGGAATATTCTAATCTGTTGAAAATTTTAAGTAGGTGCTGGTTGGTATATTGGGTAAAGAGATATCAAAGATCTTAAACATTGAAATGACCCTATTGCTGTCGCTGATTTGAAACAAGGGGGATAAATAGAAGGTGATTCGAACCATCAAATTTCAGAATCAGCCATGTTGATTGCTATATGTAACAATGAGTTATCCGGTTGTCAAATTGTAAACCCAGAAGTTTTATGTGGGCTATTTGAGTACCATATAAAAGCTCATAAATCTTTAGAGGTTATTCCTGATCCTTTTAGACTATGTTTTCATTCATGAGATAGTGTCACGCGAATATTGTTTATACTTCTTTATATAATTGTTGTGAATTCACGGATTTTCATTTCTGAATTTTGGAAAAACCAGGAAAGGTTCAGCTTGGGGTTCAAGACTGGCTCACCAAAGCCATCAAAATATGCGATGGCGAGATGCTCTTATTTGAAAACATGATTACTATACAAAAAAAAAAGGAAAATAAAGGGGAGAGAGCACGAGGTAATACGTTGATCATTAAAGAATAAGTTAGATTCAGTAGTAAAGTACAAGTTGAGCAGGCTTTGAAAAACGTGCAATAAGGTTTGCTATAACATTCCCCCTAAAGGGGATGCATTGAAATCCCTTCTTAAAACAGTTCAATAATATTACAACCGATCATTAATGTTAACCATTGAGTTTTTAAGAATTCGAATTGAAACAGAGATTATTCAAAATTAGAATCGAGAACAGCATCAGTTAATAATGTAGCGAACTGATAAACTGATATGTGCAAATTTGAAAGTTGATTGAAACTGATTGACGTTGCTTATATATTTATTTCGTTTTTATTTTTCATTTAAAGAAAAGTAGGGATGTAGGGTTCTACCTTTTACCAAGTATGCATTGTGTATAATCATAACACACCTTACTATATGAAATACCTTGAGACCAGACAGAAAGTGAACAGAAGAGCTGATAGCAGGGAGCGTGTAGAGAACGTCACGGGTAGTCAGAGTGATGATGATTCTACGAGTGTAAAAATAAGGAATAAAGTGCGTTGGATGGATACTATAATACCTACATTCTTGTCGTTTTCAGATACCGATGCCCATACGCTAATTAGATTAAGCCTTGGCCACAACTCGGCCAATGTGATCTACCTCGTAATGGGACTTATGCGAAAAGGTGAAAAGGCACGGAATTCATATTTTGTTGACGCTGCCATGGATAGCGGAAACTACTGGTGTCAGAAACTGTTTGTTGTCGAGCTAAATTCATCAGTTCTGGAGAAACTTACTTGCTTCCATCTGGTAGACGTGTTTCAAGCTACTGGTTAGTGAATCAGCCCTGCTGTAGCTGACTGCCATCCAATTAATCCTGCTGCCTAGATTGAAATATTCCATTTTTTCTTGTAGCAATCCACAGCCGCATGCAAAGCTCTTTGTCCGACGAAACTGCTGCCTCTGACACATCTGAACGCTGAAGTTCGTCTGCTAGGTGGTCGACCAGAACTGCCGAAAATCAAAACCGGGTCGAAATTTACATTGGGAAATGGTTCCTTTATCCAACCGGAACGCAACAATTGTGGATTGATAGGCTACTTGGAGTACCGTAGTCTAGCTGTGAGTCTCCTAAGAACGATGTGTTGCCATTCGCCTTAGTTAGTGGGAGGCACCCCATCGACCGAGCACTCGAGTACAAATGAAAATTGTCACTCTGTTCTAATGTAACTAAAACTACTGTCGACTCAGGCAGCCAGAAATCAGGTTTTCAACTGCTGTTTTCGATGAACTGAACATGATCCGAAACGACCGTTGAACATCAAACACCATTCAGTCGAACTAGAAGACCTGCCGAAAAGTATGCGAAAAGGTATCAAGGGAATTACCAAGACAAAGTATTCAAATGGAACGGCGCTATAGTGTATTAGGTTGAAAACCATAGAACTAATCCTGGATAAGAAGATGAGCCAAAGTTTCTTCTACTCTCGTGTGCGGCTTCATAAAAATTGACTTCATGCGGCATTTACCGATTCTACTTTTTCAAAATGAGCTTCAATTATCTTATGATTAAAATGAACATCGCCTGAAGCGACTGTTTCCCCCAGCTAGCAAACATTGCTGAAACTTAAGCTGGCGATCATCACCTTGAACTTTCTACCTACATTTCCTTTTCAGCGTCGGCTTCCCACAGCTATTTAAATGCCACAATTTTTTTATATATATTTTTAATTGGTATCAAACTGGGTCATTTACATTAAAGCGGGCCATAGACTACACAACATTTGTACAAATGCGATGAAATTCGATGAAATTTTGTCGCTGTGAGCACGATTTGCATAGTGTATGGCACTGCTTGAATGAGCGCCCAAACGGTTGGAGTAAAATCGGTCGGGATCGAAATATTTTGTACAAAACATTCTCCCAGCCGGGGTGGAGATGGTTTTTTTTTGTTGCTGTTGCTGTTTTCCCAGCAATCATGTGTGTTCGCGTGAAATATGTTTGTATAGTGTGTGGGCGAGCATAGATCAAACAATCGACGCGGAATCATCGAATTTGTACAGGCCAATTTGTGTAGTCTATGGCCCGCTTAATTCGAGACATCCCTCTCGAAAAAACATCGCACAGCCGTGCTCAGTTGTACAGCATCGACGACCAATTAGCGACGAGCTTCTATCGTACCGGCACAGAACGGGAGTTTTGACAGTTCTTGGGGTGATTGGAGGTGGAAAAAATTAAAGTTTGTGCGTTTCCGTCGCTTGAGTTGAAAAAAGTGTGCGTGGATTACGTAATGTCGGTCGATATTGGACTGCTGGATTTCCGGCTTAAATCGTTCCGTCGGGGTGTCGAAGTGTCGCGAAAAGACATCAAGTTGTGTGAAGACGGTGAAGACCTTATAATATATCTACTGGGGGTGAAAAAAAGCTACGTTATCTTGACCGAGTACGAATATCAGTGCTTCCGGAATGTTCCTGGTGCGGTCATCACGACGGTTCAGTTTTTCAACCAGGGCCTGATACCAATCAGCATCGAGTATTGCCAGGCCGAGCGGAATAAAGCCAATCCATCCGTCAAACAATCGCGTAAGCTAGAAAACTGCTTGGTTAAAAACCCGTATCATGGTCAATGCATGCCAATGTTGCGATTCGGCTATATTACCAGATGCTTCCCAATTGAGGATAAGCCTGTCATCGAACACGTCATCGACAAGCTGTTCAATCTCACTGAAAGTTTAAGACGGACGGCAAGATTGTCAGCTGTCTTGAATTGTTACGTGTTGCCTGTGTCCGATGATGACCAAATCGTAAGTTCTTCCAAATTGATCCACTAAATTCAAAAGCCAAAATTAAGATTGTTTGTGTTGTGACCATATTTTAAATTTGTGCAGTTACCTCTCCTTATACATTGCCGACAATTTCATAAGGGTCATTATTATTAATATTTGTTAATTACCCTTTAACAATTAAGGCCCTCAGGACCAGAGGGGTTCAAGTGCCAAAATAATAAATTTTGAGAGAAGTATATATGACTAACGGCGCGTTCATAAACTGATTTGTTTGGATGATGCATCGATGTTTTTGGTAGATGTCAAATCACCTTTCAATGCTTTTGCATACAGTTTGTTTAATTTACGAACGTCAGCATCGATAGAAAAAATCACTTCGATAGAAAATATCAATTTACGAACACGCCGTAACGATTCGTCATGTTTAAATGTATATTTGGTGCAAAATTAAGATTTTTATATTTTTTTGGAAACTTTTTTGGTTGAATTAAAATTGCTCGAATTCGAAAAATACATGAAAAATCGAGCACCTTCACAACTTTGAAACGCGTTTTCTCGAAACTATTATTTAAACACTTGCACCCCTCTGATCCCAAGCGCATCAATTGTAATTCGGGTCAAGAAAATGTCATTAGGGTGTATGGAAAATTATAACAAAATAATGGTCCTGAATTATATTGTATCCCGGAAAACTTGAGATTCGAGGCTTTGTTCGATAACAGTACTGCATTCTGTTAATATTCAACCGAAGTGAATTTAATTCAGTGCAGGATGGTCCAACTTGCGACTCAATAGCGCTAACTATTCTAAGTTGCCTTCTCTATACTTTTATTTTCCTCTGAACTTTCTACCTACATTTCCTTTTCAGCGTCGGCTTCCCACAGCTATTTAAATGCCACAATTTTTTTTTATTTATACTTTCAATAAGGATCAAACTGGGTCATTTACATTAATTCGAGACATCCCTCTCGAAAAAACATCGCACAGCCCTGCTCAGTTGTACAAGCATCGACGACCAATTAGCGACGAGCTTCTATCGTATCCGCACAGAACGGGAGTTTTGACAGTTCTTGGCGTGATTGGAGGTGGAAAAAATTAAAGTTTGTGCGTTTCCGTCGATTGAGTTGAAAAAAAAGTGTGCGTGGATTACGTAATGTCTGTCGATATTGGACTGCTGGATTTCCGGCTTAAATCGTTCCGCGTCGGTGTCGAAGTGTCGCGAAAAGACATCAAGTTGTGTGAAGACGGTGAAGACCTCATAATATATCTACTGGGGGTGAAAAAAAGCTACGTTATCTTGACCGAGGACGAATATCAGTGCTTCCGGAATGTTCCTGGTGCGGTCATCACGACGGTTCAGTTCTTCAACCAGGGCCTACCAATCAGCATCGAGTATTGCCAGGCCGAGCGGAATAAAGCCAATCCATCCTTCAAACAATCGCGTAAGCTAGAAAACTGCTTGGTTAAAAACCGGTATCATGGTCAATGCATGCCGATGTTGCGATTCGGCTATTTTACCAGATGCTTCCCGATTGCGGATAAGCCTGTCATCGAACACGTCATCGACAAGCTGTTCAATCTCACTGAAAGGTTAAGACAGACGGCAAGGGTTTCAGCTGTCTTGAATCGCTACGTGTTGCCTGTGTCTGATGATGACCAAATCGTAAGTACTTCTAAATTGATCCACTGAATACGAAAGCCAGAATTAAGATTGTTTCTGTTGTGACCATATTTTATATAAGTGCAGTTTCCTCCCCGTACACATTTCCGACAATTTCATGAGGGTCATTATCTTCTATATAAAAAGTAATTTCCGTTTGTTCGTTTGTATGTTTGTCTTCAATAGACTCAGCCACCTAAAGAGCTAAAATTTGGCATGGTTGCTCATTACGACCAGGAATGATGAAAAATGTTTTTAAATTTTCGGATGACCCCTTTTGAAGGAGGTCGTCCATACAACAACGGTTTTAAACCCACGAACCAAAAGTCATGGCACCCATTTTGCGAACCGATTTTCGTTTCCTTTAGCGGGATTATTTTCACCATCACCATGGGCCGGGTATTAGAAACAACGACCATCCATAGCTCACATGTACTGGATAGCAAAGCTTGCTGAGCATTAAAAATTTGGAAGTGAAAATTTTGGCGGGTGTTTTGTACCTTCTACTGTTCAAAGCACGTGCTACCGGTACAAGATATTTGGATACAATTATAAGCCTACATTTTGATAGAAAAATACAACTAGCCTGTTAGGAATATATTGACTAGAATAGTAGTGGCTTTCAAAGTGCTCTTTACCGCCGCTGGGGGGCTTTGAGGGTCAACCATTTTTATATTTTTTGAATTCCTCATAGAGAAAGAAAAAATTTTTAGATTCACAGTTATAAGCTCAAGGCTGCGATTTTAACGCTTCAATTGGGATTTTAATAGGGGATTAGAAAATCGATTAGATAATAAAATTAGAGGTTTTTTGAGTTTTATACAATTCGATTTCACTGACCAATTTCTAACTTTTGAGTTATCATTGATGACCAACGTGGTCGATTCTACCATCCATTAATGGGATGTTTGTGCCCATGAAAAAAAAACAGAACTCAAAAAAAAAACCTTTTTCATAATAAAAAAATTGTGTTTTCGTGATGATTTGTTTTCGATAACTACAAAAAGCTATTAGAAGAATTTTCAACATTTAAGGTAAACTAATAATAAAACAGTGCGAAATTGAAAAGCAAAAAAATTCACACATGCAATTGAAAACATGCTAAGTGATATTTCAACATGCTTCAACAAAGTTCTTTTTTAAGAAATTTCAAAGTAAATGAATATTAAATGTACCATTTCACAGGGAGATCATCCATATTGAAAAGTAAGATAATCATCAACAGATATTTTCATTAGATAGGGGATGGAAAAGATAAAAAAAAAAGTTTAATCATTTAAAGATAAAACTATTAGGCAAAACTATTAAATCTTCCTAAGAAATTATGGTTGTAAAAAAATGTTTTTCATGAAAAGATGAATTAGCATACCAGGATTTATTTTGAATTTCCATTAATCAAAATCTTAAAACTATAAATTTTTCGATAATACGAAAACGATAAACAGTGAATATTCTCAATAAAAATATTTAAAAAGACTGTCAAAACGAACTGAATTTAAAACTTCCAAAACTTCGAAAAGTCAATCGATTCATTTTGATTTATATTTTATGTGAACCCGAGCAAGGCCGGGTAAAATCAGCTAGTTATTAATATTTGTTAATCACCTTTAACAATTGAGGCCCTCGGGATCAGAGGGGTGCAAGTGCCAAAATAATCAAATTCGAGTTAAGTAGGTATGACTAATGATTCTTCATGTTTGAATGTGTATTTGGTGCAAAATTGAGATTTTTTATATTTTTCTGGAAACCTTTTTTGGTTGAATTAAAACTGCTCGAATTCGAAAGTACATGAAAAATCGAGCACCTTCACAACTTCGAAGCGCGTTTTCTCGAAACTACCATTTAAGCACTTGCACCCCTCTGATTCCAAGCACCTCAATTTTAATTTGGGTTAAGAAAATGTCATTAGGGTGTATGGAAAATTATAACAAAATAATGGTCCTGAAATATATTGTATCGCAAAAATTTGAGATTCAAGGCTTTGTTCAATAACCGTACTGAAGGCGGCGTTAAGATGGTGTTAGAATTCCGTCAAGCTCTAGGGCATTATTCGGTAGAATCGTCGGGTGTGTGTATGGTGCCAAATCTCAAATTTAGGCTCATCAGGAGTAACAGGGGTCGAAAGAAGGTTGCCTTCGGTATGATCTCAAAATATGGACTGTCTGGAGTGTCTGACTTCGAGACACCTGGCGTTTTAGGTTTTTTTTTTAAAGTTTTATTCTAAAACAAAAATCAAAGTTGTAGTTTTACTTTTGCTTAAAAAGCTAACTTATTTATGGAAAAATAACTTGTTTCCTTTTGATTCCGACAATGTTACTTGCATCTCTCCGACATCATACCTTTTTGGGTTTTTTGATTAGGTCGTGTACCTACTTTTTAAATATGATCGAAATTTTTTTTTAATATAAAGCACCAACTTTTTGTTTTTCAAGGAATTCAATAGCAAGCTGTCATTCTTCCCAAAAAATTAGTGCCGATCATTTTGGACTTTCCTCTTGGTCATCCCAGCTTTACCCTACGGCACTGCCGAGATCTTGGCTGTAATTTTTGATTATGAATATGACTTAAAAAGCAATCAGAATTTGAAATATGGTCGAATTCTTTGAACATCTATTTTAAAGAATCCTTAGTAAAGGATAATTTTTGCAATTTCAAAAACGCGGGAAACCAAGCTGTTTTAACCAATTTTGTGTTCAATTTAAATAATTGATATTATCATCATTATCATATCAGATCAGATTGGTAACTTTCAGTCAATTTCATTTGATCCTCAACAACGTCTTGTAGTCAATTTCATCGAAAGTAGTCAGGAAGGAATGTAAATTTTTCATGATATTGTTGTTCTCCACTCGCATAACACACACCGTTATCTTTCTATTTTGTTTTCTGGTTGTGTTAGGATGGGTTTTACGTTATTCGTTGAGCAACAGTTGTAAAAATTATTCGGTTGCAATGATATAGGATTTTTCTATGAATCGTGTGACCAACGTCTATTTGCTAAGTGTTAGTGAATCTCGTTTCTTAATTTTTTTCCCTTAGATTTAAGCTTTTTTTGCCTTGAGAGCATAGGATATGAAAGCTCCAATTTGAGAAAAAAAAGCTTAAATCTGAGAGATGTGCCTCACACGGATTCTATATCATTGCAGGGGCCTGTCAAAATGTAATCCATGACCGTAAGAAGCAAAATTTATAGCAAGAAAAATGATATTCGTTCAACTTGGTCATGACATTGTTAGCTTACGTCGCTGATCAAAAATCAGTATCACATGACAGACATGCAAAGCAGTATCAATGTCGACTGATATTGGTTGTCTGACACTAACCATTCGCAGCTCTGTTCGTAAAGTATGTTGTAATGTTCTCCGTTTTTCTTTAACAAATATTTTACGGCATCCTTGTTTAAAGCGTTGTTCAATTCAATTTCTTTTTTAGTTAAAAAACTTTTTCAAGAGATTAATTTTATTTTCAGGTGTATGTACAACATGAACACTCTACGTGGTTATTTGAAAAAGTCAGTAACTGAAGCCGTCTTTTGAAAAAATAGACGACAATAAAACTCAGACTGGGCTAGAAATCGATCAAAAGAAATAGGATGTAAACAAACGTAAGAAACGTCGTAGTCGAGCTGCCTATAGCTTTCTGGATGACAGCAAAACATTAAACCAAAATTTTTTCTTCGCGAAATTTTAACCATTTTGGTAGTTCTCGTGTATTAACCACAAAATGGTTGAAACTTTTCTTCGCCATTTTGGAGTTAACCTTAGAGCAAACCCAACGCGTTTTATTAAATTTTGATTTTTTTCGCACGAATTAAATGTTTAATAGTAGTATAGTAAATCTGTTCGTTCGTCGTTTCTGCTGGAATTGCTGTCGATATCGCTGTCTCAGGAAACTCCCGGTACATTCAGTACTAGAAGCAGAAAACTTGTATTGGTAAATTTTCTTGTATTCAGTTTTCAATATTTCATTTATATAACTATTGGATTTTTTTTTACAGCCTGTCAAAATTATTTTGCCAAGTTTTTGGTAAATTTTGGCTATATCCGCCGGTGAAAATCAGTCGAAAATGAGAAATAAGCCACTCCGAAAAGCTCTGGTCGGAAGAAATTAGCATCATGGGCATGGCACAGCAAATGGTCCACATCAAGCGGGAATCGAACAAAACTGCCTGTAAGCCGCTGTCCGTGAATCGGAAAAAAAATTCTGGTCAGTCATGGTCGGCTGATTCTGGGTTCCGGCACCGGGGCAAGTATATCGCTAAGAAGGGATGATGCACGTGTTAGCCAAGCTGGGATTGTCGTCAACATCGTCAACAGCACAATGTTAGAAGAACAGGAACAAGCTAAAGTTCGCAAGTCAGTCGAACAACAACAAAATTTTATTGGGTAAGCATATTGAGTTATTTAACACTACCGTTTACTAAACTTGAAATGTTACTTCCCTTCTTAGTTACGCCACCTGTTCCGCCTATGCCTTCTTCAGAAATGTTAGCTAGCGGTGGCTCCAGTCCATCGCGTGAAGTTCAGGAAATTTTATCACTCAAGGAAAACGACTGTCTTAATGAGCACTATGATTCCGACAATATCCTTTTGGATGATACCGATGGGATTGTTGGTGATGATGACGAGTTGAATGATCTGGAAAACGAAATCATCGACGACGAAGACGAGGAAACACGGTAAAATTTCAAAAACATAGACGACGATGACGATGACAAAGAAGATATTAAGTCCCGAAGGGATCAACCAGAATAAACCGAACGAA